>NW_020623379.1:116639-133045 GCF_003573695.1 Papaver somniferum
CTAATTATCAGGACATGTTGGTCTATAGACCCACATGATCTTGATATTTTAGCCAAGTTTTGAAGCCTAGGCCTCATAAACACGAATTTTCTACTTAGAGCAGTTTCGAGTGTACATTCTAATAATACACACTCGAAAAGACTCGAACGCTATAATTTATCTCAACAGGTTTCTATTTTTATTGGAAACATGCTAATGATCAGGACATGTTCCCAGATGATCTTGACATTTTAGCAAAATTTTGAAGTCTAGGCCTCATAAACAAGATTTGTCTACTTGGAGCAGTTTCGAGTGTACATTCGAAAAATACACACTTGAAAAGACTCGAACGCTATAATTTAGATCAAGAGGTGTCTATTTTGATTGAAAACATGCTATTGATCAGGACATGTTGGTCTATAAACCCACATGATCTTGATATGTTAGCCAAGTTTTGAAGGCTAGGCCTCATAAACACGAATTTTCTACTTAGAGCAGTTTCGAGTGTACATTCATATAATACACACTCGAAAAGACTCGAACGCTATAATTTAGCTCAACCGGTATCTATTTTTATTGGAAACATGCTAATGATCAGGACATGTTGGTCTATAGACCCAGATGATCTTGATATTTTAGCTAAATTTTGAAGTCTAGGCCTCATAAACAAGATTTGTCTACTTAGAGCAGTTTCGAGTGTACATTCGAAAAATACACACTCGAAAAGACTCGAACGTTATAATATAGCTCAAGAGATGTCTATTTTGATTGAAAACATGCTAATTATCAGGACATATTGGTCTATAGACCCAAATGATCTTGATATTTTACCCAATTTTTGAACCCTTGGCCTCATAAACACGAATTTTCTACTTAGAGCAGTTTCGAGTGTACATTCGAAAAATACACACAAGAAAAGATTCGAACGTTATAATTTAGCTCAAGAGATGTCTATTTTGACTGAAAACATGCTAATTATCAGGACATGTCGGTCTATAGACCCACATGATCTTGATATTTTAGCCAAATTTTGAAGTCTAGGCCACATAAACAAGATTTTTCTACTACGAGCAATTTCGAGTGTACATTCGAAAAATACACACTCGAAAAGACTCGAACGCTATAATTTAGGTCAAGAGGTGTCTATTTTGATTGAAAACATGCTAATTATCAGGACATGTTGGTCTATAGACCCACATGATCTTGATATTTTATCCAAGTTTTGAAGCCTAGGCGTCATAAACACGAATTTTCTACTTATAGCAGTTTCGAGTGTACATTCGAATAATACACACTCGAAAAGACTCGAACGCTATAATTTGGCTCAACAGGTTTCTATTTTGATTGGAAACATGCTAATGATCAGGACATGTTGGTCTATAGACCCATATGATCTTGATATTTTAGACAAATTTTGAAATCTAGGCCTCATAAAAAAGATTTGTCTACTTAGAGCAGTTTCGAGTGTACATTCGAAAAATACACACTCGAAAAGACTCGAACGCTATAATTAAGCTCAAGAGGTGTCTATTTTGATTGAAAACATGCTATTGATCAGGACATGTTGGTCTATAGACCCACATGATCTTGATATGTTATCCAAGTTTTGAAGGCTAGGCCTCATAAACACGAATTTTCTACTTAGATTAGTTTCGAGTGTACATTCAAATAATACACACTCGAAAAGACTCGAACGCTATAATTTAGCTCAACCGATGTCTATTTTGATTGAAAACATGCTAATTATCAGGACATGTTGGTCTATAGACCTAGATGATCTTGACATTTTAGCAAAATTTTGAAGTCTAGGCCTCATAAACAAGATTTGTCTACTTGGAGGAGTTTCGAGTGTACATTCGAAAAATACACACTTGAAAAGACTCGAACGCTATAATTTATCTCAAGAGGTGTCTATTTTGATTGAAAACATGCAATTTATCAGGACATGTTGGTCTATAAACCCACATGATCTTGATATTTTAGCCAAGTTTTGAAGCCTAGGCCTCATAAACACGAATTTTCTACTTGGAGCAGTTTCGAGTGTACATTCAAATAATACACACTCGAAAAGACTCGAACGCTATAATTTAGCTCAACGGGTGTCTATTTTTATTGGAAAAATTCTAATGATCAGGACATGTTGGTCTATAGACCCACATGATCTTGATATTTTAGCCAAATTTTGAAGTCTAGGCCACATAAACAAGATTTGTCTACTTAGAGCAGTTTCGAGTGTACATTCGAAAAATACACACTCGAAAAGACTCGAACGCTATAATTTAGCTCAAGAGGTGTCTATTTTGATTGAAAACATGCTAATTATCAGGACATGTTGGTCTATAGACCCACATGATCTTGATATTTTATCCAAGTTTTGAAGCCTAGGCGTCATAAACACGAATTTTCTACTAATAGCAGTTTCGACTTTCGAGTGTACATTCGAATAATACACACTCGAAAAGACTCGAACGCTATAATTTAGCTCAACAGGTTTCTATTTTGATTGGAAACATTCTAATGATCAGGACATGTAGGTCTATAGACCCAGATGATCTTGACATTTTAGCAAAATTTTGAAGTCTAGGCCTCATAAACAAGATTTGTCTACTTGGAGCAGTTTCGAGTGTACATTCGAAAAATACACACTCGAAAAGACTCGAACACTATAATTTAGCTCAAGAGGTGTATATTTTGATTGAAAACATGCTAATTATCAGGACATGTTGGTCTATAGACCCACATGATCTTGATATTTTAGCCAAATTGTGAAGTCTAGGCCACATAAACAAGATTTGTCTACTTAGAGAAGTTTCGAGTGTACATTCGAAAAATACACACTCGAAAAGACTCGAACGCTATAATTTAGCTCAAGAGGTGTCTATTTTGATTGAAAACATGCTAATTATCAGGACATGTTGGTCTATAGACCCACATGATCTTGATATTTTATCCAAGTTTTGAAGCCTAGGCGTCATAAACACGAATTTTCTACTAATAGCAGTTTCGACTTTCGAGTGTACATTCGAATAATACACACTCGAAAAGACTCGAACGCTATATATTAGCTCAACAGGTTTCTATTTTGATTGGAAACATGCTAATGATCAGGACATGTAGGTCTATAGACCCAGATGATCTTGACATTTTAGCAAAATTTTGAAGTCTAGGCCTCATAAACAAGATTTGTCTACTTGGAGCAGTTTCGAGTGTACATTCGAAAAATACACACTCGAAAAGACTCGAACGCTATAATTTAGCTCAAGAGGTGTATATTTTGATTGAAAACATGCTAATTATCAGGACATGTTGGTCTATAGACCCACATGATCTTGATATTTTATCCATGTTTTGAAGCCTAGGCGTCATAAACACGAATTTTCTACTTATAGCAGTTTCGAGTGTACATTCGAATAATACACACTCGAAAAGACTCGAACGCTATAATTTAGCTCAACAGGTTTCTATTTTGATTGGAAACATGCTAATGATAAGGACATGTTGGTCTATAGACCCACATGATCTTGATATTTTAGCCAAATTTTGAAGTCTAGGCCACATAAACAAGATTTTTCTACTTAGAGCAGTTTCGAGTGTACATTCGAATAATACACACTCGAAAAGACTCGAACGCTATAATTTAGCTCAATAGGTTTCTATTTTGATTGGAAACATGCTAATTATCAGGACATGTTGGTCTATAGACCCACATGATCTTGATATTTTAGCCAAATTTTGAAGTCTAGGCCACATAAACAAGATTTTTCTACTTAGAGCTGTTTCGTCTGTACATTCGAAAAATACACACTCGAAAAGACTCGATCGCTATAATTTAGCTCAAGAGGTGTATATTTTGATTGAAAACATGCTAATTATCAGGACATGTTGGTCTATAGACCCACATGATCTTGATATTTTATCCATGTTTTGAAGCCTAGGCGTCATAAACACGAATTTTCTACTTATAGCAGTTTCGAGTGTACATTCGAATAATACACACTCGAAAAGACTCGAACGCTATAATTTAGCTCAACAGGTTTCTATTTTGATTGGAAACATGCTAATGATAAGGACATGTTGGTCTATAGACCCACATGATCTTGATATTTTAGCCAAATTTTGAAGTCTAGGCCACATAAACAAGATTTTTCTACTTAGAGCAGTTTCGAGTGTACATTCGAATAATACACACTCGAAAAGACTCGAACGCTATAATTTAGCTCAATAGGTTTCTATTTTGATTGGAAACATGCTAATGATCAGGACATGTTGGTCTATAGACCCACATGATCTTGATATTTTAGCCAAATTTTGAAGTCTAGGCCACATAAACAAGATTTTTCTACTTAGAGCTGTTTCGTCTGTACATTCGAAAAATACACACTCGAAAAGACTCGATCGCTATAATTTAGTTCAAGAGGTGTATATTTTGATTGAAAACATGCTAATTATCAGGACATGTTGGTCTATAGACCCACATGATCTTGATATTTTATCCAAGTTTTTAAGCCTAGGCGTCATAAATACGAATTTTCTACTTATAGCAGTTTCGAGTGTGCATTCGAATAATACACACTCGAAAAGACTCGAACGCTATAATTTAGCTCAACATGTTTCTATTTTTATTGGAAACATGCTAATGATCAGGACATGTTGGTCTATAGACCCAGATGATCTTTATATTTTTAGCAAATTTTTGAAATCTAGGCCTCATAAACAAGATTTGTCTACTTAGAGCAGTTTCGAGTGTACATTCGAAAAATACACACTCGAAAAGACTCGAACGCTATAATTTAGCTCAAGAGGTGTCTATTTTGATTGAAAACATGCTATTGATTAGGACATGTAGGTCTATAGACCCACATGATCTTGATATGTTATCCAATTTTTGAAGCCTAGGCCTCATAAACACGAATTTTATACTTAGAGCAGTTTCGAGTGTACATTCAAATAATACACACTCGAAAAGACTCGAACGCTATAATTTAGCTCAACCGATGTCTATTTTGATTGAAAACATGCTAATTATCAGGACATGTTGGTCTATAGACCCACATGATCTTGATATTTTAGCCAAGTTTTGAAGCCTAGGCCTCAGAATCACGAATTTTCTACTTAGAGCAGTTTCGAGTGTACATTCGAATAATACACACTCGAAAAGACTCGAACGCTATAATTTAGCTCAATAGGTTTCTATTTTGATTGGAAACATGCTAATGATCAGGACATGTTGGTCTATAGACCCACATGATCTTGATATTTTAGCCAAATTTTGAAGTCTAGGCCACATAAACAAGATTTTTCTACTTAGAGCTGTTTCGTCTGTACATTCGAAAAATACACACTCGAAAAGACTCGATCGCTATAATTTAGCTCAAGAGGTGTATATTTTGATTGAAAACATGCTAATTATCAGGACATGTTGGTCTATAGACCCACATGATCTTGATATTTTATCCATGTTTTGAAGCCTAGGCGTCATAAACACGAATTTTCTACTTATAGCAGTTTCGAGTGTACATTCGAATAATACACACTCGAAAAGACTCGAACGCTATAATTTAGCTCAACAGGTTTCTATTTTGATTGGAAACATGCTAATGATAAGGACATGTTGGTCTATAGACCCACATGATCTTGATATTTTAGCCAAATTTTGAAGTCTAGGCCACATAAACAAGATTTTTCTACTTAGAGCAGTTTCGAGTGTACATTCGAATAATACACACTCGAAAAGACTCGAACGCTATAATTTAGCTCAATAGGTTTCTATTTTGATTGGAAACATGCTAATTATCAGGACATGTTGGTCTATAGACCCACATGATCTTGATATTTTAGCCAAATTTTGAAGTCTAGGCCACATAAACAAGATTTTTCTACTTAGAGCTGTTTCGTCTGTACATTCGAAAAATACACACTCGAAAAGACTCGATCGCTATAATTTAGCTCAAGAGGTGTATATTTTGATTGAAAACATGCTAATTATCAGGACATGTTGGTCTATAGACCCACATGATCTTGATATTTTATCCATGTTTTGAAGCCTAGGCGTCATAAACACGAATTTTCTACTTATAGCAGTTTCGAGTGTACATTCGAATAATACACACTCGAAAAGACTCGAACGCTATAATTTAGCTCAACAGGTTTCTATTTTGATTGGAAACATGCTAATGATAAGGACATGTTGGTCTATAGACCCACATGATCTTGATATTTTAGCCAAATTTTGAAGTCTAGGCCACATAAACAAGATTTTTCTACTTAGAGCAGTTTCGAGTGTACATTCGAATAATACACACTCGAAAAGACTCGAACGCTATAATTTAACTCAAGAGATGTCTATTTTGATTGAAAACATGCTAATTATCAGGACATGTTGGTCTATAGACCCACATGATCTTGATATTTTAGCCAAGTTTTGAAGCCTAGGCCTCATACACACGAATTTTCTACTTATAGCAGTTTCGAGTGTACATTCGAATAATACACACTCGAAAAGACTCGAACGCTATAATTTATCTCAAGAGATGTCTATTTTGATTGAAAACATGCTAATTATCAGGACATGTTGGTCTATAGACCCACATGATCTTGATATTTTAGCCAAAATTTTGAAGTCTAGGCCACATAAACAAGATTTTTCTACTTAGAGCAGTTTCGAGTGTACATTCGAAAAATACACACTCGAAAAGACTCGAACGCTATAATTTAGCTCAAGAGGTGTCTATTTTGATTGAAAACATGCTATTGATCAGGACATGTTGGTCTATAGACCCACATGATCTTGATATTTTAGCCAAGTTTTGAAGCCTAGGCCACATAAACAAGATTTTTCTACTTAGAGCAGTTTCAAGTGTACGTTCAAAAAATACACACTCGAAAAGACTCGAACGCTATAATTTAGCTCCAGAGGTGTCTATTTTGATTGAAAACATGCTAATTATCAGGACATGTTGGTCTATAGACCCACATGATCTTGATATTTTAGCTAAATTTTGAAGTCTAGGCCTCATAAACAAGATTTGTCTACTTAGAGCAGTTTCGAGTGTACATTCGAAAAATACACACTCGAAAAGACTCGAACGTTATAATTTATCTCAAGAGATGTCTATTTTGATTGAAAACATGCTAATTATCAGGACATGTTGGTCTATAGACCCACATGATCATAATATTTTAGCCAAGTTTTGAAGCCTAGGCCACATAAACAAGATTTTTCTACTTAGAGCAGTTTCGAGTGTACATTCGAAAAATACACACTCGAAAAGACTCGAACGCTATAATTTAGCTCAAGAGGTGTCTATTTTGATTGAAAACATGCTATTGATCAGGACATGTTGGTCTATAGACCCACATGATCTTGATATGTTAGCCAAATTTTGAAGTCTAGGCCACATATTTCTACTTAGAGCAGTTTCGAGTGTACATTCGAAAAATACACACTGAAAAGACTCGAACGCTATAATTTAGCTCAAGAGGTGTCTATTTTGATCGAAAACATGCTATTGATCAGGACATGTTGGTCCATAGACCCAGATGATCTTGATATTTTAGCCAAATTTTGAAGTCTAGGCCACATAAACAAGATTTTTCTACTTAGAGCAGTTTCGAGTGTACATTCGAAAAATACACACTCGAAAAGACTCGAACGCTATAATTTAGCTCAAGAGGTGTCTATTTTGATTGAAAACATGCTATTGATCAGGACATGTTGGTCTATAGACCCACATGATCTTGATATGTTAGCCAAGTTTTAAAGGCTAGGCCTCATAAACTCGAATTTTCTACTTAGAGCAGTTTCGAGTGTACATTCAAATAATACACACTCGAAAAGACTCGAACGCTATAATTTAGCTCAACAGGTTTCTAATTTTATTGGAAACATGCTAATGATCAGGACATGTTGGTCTATAGACCCAGATGATCTTTATATTTTAGCAAAATTTTGAAATCTAGGCCTCATAAACAAGATTTGTCTACTTAGAGCAGTTTCGAGTGTACATTCGAAAAATACATACTCGAAAAGACTCGAACGTTATAATTTAGCTCAAGAGGTGTCTATTTTGATTGAAAACATGCTATTGATTAGGACATGTCGGTCTATAGACCCACATGATCTTGATATGTTATCCAATTTTTGAAGGCTAGGCCTCATAAACACGAATTTTATACTTAGAGCAGTTTCGAGTGTACATTCAAATAATACACACTCGAAAAGACTTGAACGCTATAATTTAGCTCAACCGATGTCTATTTTGATTGAAAACATGCTAATTGATGAGTGCCAAATATTGTATATATTTATCCCTTTTTGTTGGCATTTAACTCATCTTTTGTGCAGTAATTCTACATTTTATCCCATATTCTGTATTTTCATTGTTTTCAAGAATAAATATTTTTCTTACTTAATTTTGCATTTTTAGGTAATAAATAAAGTCTGGATAACTTGCGGAGCGGAAAAGAGTTGAAGAGTGGTGAAAAGCCGGAAGAAATTACGCAAGGAAGCCGCAAAGAATGGAGCGCACGTCCAAAAAGCTGGAAATGGGCTCAAGAAGGAAGAATTGTTCTTAAAGAAGAAATGGGCTTGGCATACCCAAGGCCCAAAACCCTTACCCAAACCCATTTTCTATATCCATACCCGCCTCCATTCTCAGCCGTTAGATCGGATCCAACTCATCATCCTACGGTCGCTCATTCATAGAGCATCAAAATCTGAAGTCTCTATCAAACACCACAGCGCTTAAATTCCAAGCCTTAAGGTTAAATTGTAGTTGAATCCAACGGTCGCTTCTTTGTCTGCGCATCAAATCTCGATACTTCCGCTTAACACTACAGTACCTAACATCATCTAACACCGTTGACTTCGTTGTGTTTCAAAATCCAACGGTTGCATCGATTCATCTCTCATCTCACCGTTAGATCTACCAACCATCTTCGCATCCCGCAGCTCATAGTCACAGAACATCAAAATTTGATGAAGCCGCTCAACACCCGAGTACCCAAACCCTATACTACCCAACCAAACAGACCTTCTCCCAAAACCATCGACTTCACCTCCCCCATCCCTCTCTGCAACTTCACCACATTCTTCACCTGCCGCACCACCACCACCACCAGCTCAATACGAGCTCTCAAATCACTCAACAACCCTATCCCACATCATCACTTCCCCTTTCACCAACTCTATGTCCTCCTAATCACTCAATTTCACGCCTCTCCCATGTCAGGAACCCTAGAGGTGAAATTGACAAATTAGGTGAAATAGAGCTGCAATTGAAGGCGTGGATAACATCAGAAGAACAATTAGAGGCGTGGGTCGAAGTCAGAAGCAATCATCAGTGATTAGGTAAAACTAATTCCAATTTTTCACCAAACCCTAATTTACTGTTTTGGGGGTTTTTCTTTTAAAGTGTAATTGGGTATAAATAGATGTTGTGGGTGTTGTTGTAAAACTAATGGTGGGTTAGCCAGCTTCACTCTTGTAGAGAACTGGACTAGCCAGTTTCTCATTTGTTTCATGTTTACACCGTTGGTTCATATGTTTATCATGTTTTTGTATTTGCTCACCATATGTGTGTTGTTTGAATTATCTTGTATGATGAATGTTAATGTTGTTTATATGTTGAGCATGAGCTAAATTGTTGCAGCTGAGGTTTAGATGAAACCTCAGTGCACTGTCTAATAGTGGAATGCTAGGTTAGAGCCTTAGGATGCATTGTTTTGATTGAGCAATGGGAGAAATTAGTGCTCATAGCAAGCTAATTCTCTTTCCATTCCATTTGTATGCTTAGGATGCATTGTTTTGATTGAGCAATGGGAGAAATTAGTGTTCATAGCAAGCTAATCCTCTTTCCATTCCATTTGTATGCTTAAGATCCTAATTTCAACCTAGAATTGCATTGTTTGGCTAGGACACAAAGGTGGATTCTAAGCCTTGGCTTAGCCACAAATCCTTTACAATCACTTATAAATTCAATTCTGTTTTGCCCCCTGCTCAGCTAAATTTCTTAGCTATCTTGCTGTTTATTTCTTGTATTTTGAAGCTTGCTGTGCACTGAAATCAGTGCACTGCCTTCCCTGCCCTTGGCTCATAGCCTTGGTTCCTTGTTGTTTTACCATCTCAGGTTCACTGTCACTGCAACCTTGTGACCTTGCATTTAGTTTTGCATCAATTATCAGCATAGTGAAACTTCAACTATACACCCCAAGTCCCTGTGGAGATGACCTGTTCTTGCACATACACACTACAATGACAACTGTGCACTTGCAGTTTAACATGTAGGCCTTCTTATCCTTTGTCTTATTTTCTTACTCCTTTAAAAGCCTACCAAGTTTTTGGCGCCGTTGCCGGGGATTGGTGCTGTGTTTTTCTTGTTGTTTTATTAGCTATTTTTGCATTTCACTGCATAGCATTTGCATCTGCATCTGCTTCACTTCATTTGCTGTTGGACCTGCTGTTCTGAACCTGTTTTTCCTCTGCTGGGACGCCACCAAGGAAAAGAACCAAAGCCCAACTGGGTTTTGCAACAATATCAGAGCAGCTGGGCTGTGCTTAAAAGGTAACCCATTTAAGATAACCCGAATTGTGGGCTTCCAATTTTTAATTGTGGGCTTGTAATATTAAAGCCAATTTTTGGGCTTTTTATTTTCTGTTGGGCTTGTTTGTTTAATTTGTGGGCTTGTTTGTTTAATTTGTGGTCTTGTATTTAATTTTTGTGAGCTTGTTTTGGACTGGTATTTTGTATTCTGGGTTTTTAAACCCAGCTGAGCTTGTAACCGATCACGCTAGGTTAACTCGTTAGTGGGCCGAGTACCCAAATTCTAGGCCGAGATTTTGGACTCAGTTCCACCAAAAGTTTTCAACCTAGCTGGGCCAAAGCAAACACAAAACCAACAGTGGGCGTGCTCCCATTTCAAAAACCAAATTTTATTTTCTTCATTTTATTGTTCTTAAAAAAAAAAAAAAAATTCTTTTGCCCCCAATTTTAAAACCAAATTTCTACTTTGCTCCCGTTTTTAAACCAAATTTTCTTTTTCAAATGTATCCCATCAAAACCAAAATTTTCCCATAAAAAACCAAATTTTTGAAAACCCATTAAAACCAAATAGTGGGCTTTGTGTCTTTTCAATATGGGCCAACCTCGTGCTCTCCATGAATACATGTATCCGTCAATAAAAATTCCATTATCATGTATTGTCTTACCTCAAACCAATAACCCTTTTAAAATAAATGCAAGCATGATACAAATACTTCCTTTATTTCGAGGGTTCGATTCTGAGAACCCCTATACTCATGTAAGAGAGTTTGAACAAATTTGTCGGACTATGCAACCTGATCATATGTCCGAAGACTCTCTGAAATTGCGTTTGTTTACATTTTCTCTAAAGGAAAGGGCCAAAACATGGTTTTACGGTTTGAGACCACAATCAATCAACACTTGGGACCAACTCACGGATCTATTTTTCAGAAAATTCTTTCCACATCATAGGACCATCGCTATTCGTCAAAGTATCAATTGTTTTGTCCAGTTGGATGAGGAAACTGTTTTTCACTATTTTGAACGTTTTAATGAATTGTTGAGTGAATGTCCGCACCATGGATTTGAGAAGTGGAGACTTGTCGTCATCCTCTATGAGGGACTAGACTTTAAATCTCGAACCATGGTTGAGTCTATGTGTAATGGTGAGTTTATTGATAAATCTGTGGATGATGCATGGAATTTTTTAGCCGAGATTGCAGAGAAAACCCATCAATGGGAATCCGTTAGGGAAACAGGAACAACACCACATGATATGAGTCACCCCCATGAATTAGAGTTTTATTCTTGTAATAGCTCCGACCTTAGGATTGAAAATTATCCTAGATTGCAAAATCCCTATCATGATGATGATGATGATTATGATGTTATGTTAGAAGAACATGTCTATACTGAAAATGTTATGGAACCTTTGGGTTCAAATACATTAGGCTTCTCTGCCCCGACCTTAATGCATGATATTTCTTCTAGTATTCCATGTGATGTTTCCCCTGATGTGCCGATACACGAGAATCAATCTGTTGATGATGTTGAGGATTCTGATTGTGATCTTGCCAATTTGATTGATGATTGTGAGCATGATGTGACATGTGTAGATGCGTTAGGAGATTTTGATTTGATTAATAATGACGCACCTATTCTCCTACATGAGTCACAATCTGTTGGCCTTCCACCCAACCTAGATTTGGTTTGTACCAATATTGTAAAACCAATTTTTCTGAAAATTCCTAATCTAGGATTGGAACTGTATGCTTCCCAAGTCCTTTTGGACTATTTTGCTTCTAAGTATAATATCTTTGAGGAACCACAGTTGGAAATTGCATGTTTGCCCGTCCCTAGCACAGTTCATTTCGAGCTAGACCTTGTGCATGATGAACCCCCAAAACTGCGCGATTTTGTTTTCAAAACTATATCTTCTGTAAAATCCAGGTTTGGGGGTAGCTCATTTTGTTTCACAGCTTCACTTGCGTTTCTATCATATTATTATTGTGTGAAGCTGTTGAAATGTCTACACTTCGTCTTTTGGGTTGATCCTCAACTCTTTAGATTGTTAGTGTATGGTGAATTTTTTGTATATAATCCAGTAGATATAAAATTTCTTAAAACCCTTTTGTTCCTTTTGTATATATTTTGCTAATCCAATATGATCTCGGCTGAAATATGTTGGATTGTTTGCCTTGAATAACGGAGTTTTAATTCTGCTTTCGCCGAAATCGGGTATTCTCTCTCCTTTTACTCTACTCAGCATGACCCTTTCCATATGTTGCATTTTAATTCTTTCCATATTTTGAAACATTGAGGGCAATGTTTAGTTTAGGTTTGGGGGTATAGAGTAGATACCATGATAATATGCCATAATTGAAAACAAGAACTCCTTCTTTTTGAAAAAAAAAAAATGAAAAAAAAATCAAAATTAAAAATTAAAAATTGAAAAAATAAATAAAAATGGAGCTCATTTACCTTGAAATGTTGACTCTTGTGCAAATATGTAATTATTAGGAGTCTTAGTCTAGATATTTAGGCACCCTGATTCTAGCACAATTCACATAGTGATAAGAAACTTGCACGCGCACGATCTACCAATACATGTATGGCCTCGATCTTCAAGGTGTTTGATAGGAAGTTACGATTGCCAATCACTTTAGAATACTGAACGAAACTTGACTAGCTTGTTCTTTGGTTGGTTGGGATAGAAGGTGGAGGTTACATTAAGAAAGACAACCATCGAATTTAACTGGGTGCATCAAAAAGGGCTACCTCTTGCAAAGTGTCATGTAATTTTTGTTTCCTTTTGTATATGTATCAAAAGTGTTTCTATCCAAGAAAAAAAAAAAAAAAAAAAATCAAGTATTTATCAATTCCATCATCTCTTGTTCCAAAAATAAAAAGAGAATAGTCAATGTAAATAAGAGTCATGTAAAGAGTCATCTTTTGTTGTTTTTTGTAATAAGCAAGGAGGGTGTATGCCATTGATGTACAACGCGAGTAATTGTGAAATACCTCCAACTCATTCACAATTCTCGTAAAGTCCGGACAGCTAGCTAGATTTCGACCTCAGTTCTTAGCCTGAGAAACTATCTCTTGGTGATTAGTAGTCATAACATCCGATCTTTCTTTACACATGTGTAGATACACTTTACACTCTTATCACATGTCTTTATTTGTTATCAGTTCTAGGATTGTGCCTTCGATAGCTAGATTGACATCTCCATTTTGCTGTGAGCTTAAACTGTTTTGCACATGTCACATTTGATGGAATATGAGCTTATATTTTGACCTAGAACTTTGTAGGTACGTTCTAAGCAAACCTTCACGAGACTTCAACTCGTCCACTAGGGACACTTAGTGGTTTAAAAGGCTTAGTGCATACGCTAAATGCATTCGAGAGACCAGCGACAGTGGTATAGTTAGGATTTCCTTAGTTTTGTTTTACTTGAGGACAAGTAAAATTCAGGTTTGGGGGTATTTGATGAGTGCCAAATATTGTATATATTTATCCCTTTTTGTTGGCATTTAACTCATCTTTTGTGCAGTAATTCTACATTTTATCCCATATTCTGTATTTTCATTGTTTTCAAGAATAAATATTTTTCTTACTTAATTTTGCATTTTTAGGTAATAAATAAAGTCTGGATAACTTGCGGAGCGGAAAAGAGTTGAAGAGTGGTGAAAAGCCGGAAGAAATTACGCAAGGAAGCCGCAAAGAATGGAGCGCACGTCCAAAAAGCTGGAAATGGGCTCAAGAAGGAAGAATTGTTCTTAAAGAAGATATGGGCTTGGCATACCCAAGGCCCAAAACCCTTACCCAAACCCATTTTCTATATCCATACCCGCCTCCATTCTCAGCCGTTAGATCGGATCCAACTCATCATCCTACGGTCGCTCATTCATAGAGCATCAAAATCTGAAGTCTCTATCAAACACCACAACGCTTAAATTCCAAGCCTTAAGATTAAATTGTAGTTGAATCCAACGGTCGCTTCTTTGTCTGCGCATCAAATCTCGATACTTCCGCTTAACACTACAGTACCTAACATCATCTAACACCGTTGACTTCGTTGTGTTTCAAAATCCAACGGTTGCATCGATTCATCTCTCATCTCACCGTTAGATCTACCAACCATCTTCGCATCCCGCAGCTCATAGTCACAGAACATCAAAATTTGATGAAGCCGCTCAACACCCGAGTACCCAAACCCTATACTACCCAACCAAACAGACCTTCTCCCAAAACCATCGACTTCACCTCCCCCATCCCTCTCTGCAACTTCACCACCTTCTTCACCTGCCGCACCACCACCACCGCCAGCTCAATACGAGCTCTCAAATAACTCAACAACCCTATCCCACATCATCACTTCCCCTTTCACCAACTCTATGTCCTCCTAATCACTCAATTTCACGCCTCTCCCATGTCAGGAACCCTAGAGGTGAAATTGACAAATTAGGTGAAATAGAGCTGCAATTGAAGGCGTGGATAACATCAGGAGAACAATTAGAGGCGTGGGTCGAAGTCAGAAGCAATCATCAGTGATTAGGTAAAACTAATTCCAATTTTTCACCAAACCCTAATTTACTGTTTTGGGGGTTTTTCTTTTAAAGTGTAATTGGGTATAAATAGATGTTGTGGGTGTTGTTGTAAAACTAATGCTGGGTTAGCCAGCTTCACTCTTGTAGAGAACTGGACTAGCCAGTTTCTCATTTGTTTCATGTTTACACTGTTGGTTCATATGTTTATCATGTTTTTGTATTTGCTCACCATATGTGTGTTGTTTGAATTATCTTGTATGATGAATGTTAATGTTGTTTATATGTTGAGCATGGGATAAATTGTTGCAGCTGAGGTTTAGATGAAACCTCAGTGCACTGTCTGATAGTGGAATGCTAGGTTAGAGCCTTAGGATGCATTGTTTTGATTGAGCAATGGGAGAAATTAGTGCTCATAGCAAGCTAATTCTCTTTCCATTCCATTTGTATGCTTAGGATGCATTGTTTTGATTGAGCAATGGGAGAAATTAGTGCTCATAGCAAGCTAATCCTCTTTCCATTCCATTTGTATGCTTAAGATCCTAATTTCAACCTAGAATTGCATTGTTTGGCTAGGACACAAAGGTGGATTCTAAGCCTTGGCTTAGCCACAAATCCTTTACAATCACTTATAAATTCAATTCTGTTTTGCCCCCTGCTCAGCTAAATTTCTTAGCTATCTTGCTGTTTATTTCTTGTATTTTGAAGCTTGTTGTGCACTGAAATCAGTGCACTGCCTTCCCTGCCCTTGGCTCATAGCCTTGGTTCCTTGTTGTTTTACCATCTCAGTTTCACTGTCACTGCAACCTTGTGACCTTGCATTTAGTTTTGCATCAATTATCAGCATAGTGAAACTTCAACTATACACCCCAAGTCCCTGTGGAGATGACATGTTCTTGCACATACACACTACAATGACAACTGTGCACTTGCAGTTTAACATGTAGGCCTTCTTATCCTTTGTCTTATTTTCTTACTCCTTTAAAAGCCTACCACTAATTATCAGGACATGTTGGTCTATAGACCCACATGATCTTGATATTTTAGCCAAGTTTTGAAGCCTAGGCCTCAGAATCACGAATTTTCTACTTAGAGCAGTTTCGAGTGTACATTCGAATAATACACACTCGAAAAGACTCGAACGCTATAATTTAGCTCAATAGGTTTCTATTTTGATTGGAAACATGCTAATGATCAGGACATGTTGGTCTATAGACCCACATGATCTTGATATTTTAGCCAAATTTTGAAGTCTAGGCCACATAAACAAGATTTTTCTACTTAGAGCTGTTTCGTCTGTACATTCGAAAAATACACACTCGAAAAGACTTGATCGCTATAATTTAGCTCAAGAGGTGT
>NW_020623380.1:0-1537 GCF_003573695.1 Papaver somniferum
CACAATTTTCAAAAACACGCACTTGTTTCCAAAATCCAAACTGGTTAACCATAAACATTCCATCAAAACTGAAACTTCCGCTAATGGCGACGAGTCTTATTCTTGCATTGTTTCGTCAGTCTAATCTAAAAACAGAACCAAGAGATGATATGCGTAATCATTTTAGAAGTGCCGAAGAAATCTTTGGTAATGAATAGGGAAATGATGAGTATCACGACTAATTGCAGAGATTGGTTGAGTAAATTATTTTTAAATTTGAGACTATCTCATCTGCAACTTAATCGAGACCAAACCTTCACTTGGGCAGATGCCAGATTGGTTGTAACAATTTTTACTACTAACAGTTTCAATCACAGTAGGAAAACAAAAAATAAATCCTCATTCATTATAATACAACAACATCAATATGAATAATAGGAAATCCCTTCTCAGTGATGCATCACACGCATTTTTATAAAGGGTCAAAACAGATATGTTTTTAAATAAGACATTTGTTAATGGCAGAGAACGTTGGGGGTTGGCAATGTGGTTTATGTTTTTTAGTTAATGGCAGAGAGGATTAGGATTTAGTGACACAGTTTAAGTCTTCTTTTGATGTTGTTAGGGTGAGCGTTTGTATGGTTATTAAGGTTAAATATGTCCGATTCATACGTATATATAGAAATCGATCTGATCATCGAGTCAACTACGATTTTTGCACTCCATAAATCCGTTTTTGCTCTCCTTAAGATTTTTGTAGATGTGTACATATTTGCACACCAGCATAAACAAAGATTTTTCAAAAATGAGAATTATGTAGTCGTATGGGTACTCTTTTTATATCTCTCGGAAAAAACTTTTCGAATATATAAAATTTGCGAATTTTGGACAAACGGTTCGAAAGATAAATTGATTTTAATTTTTTTATATTATTTAAAACCGCTGTTATCGTCATGAGTCACTTTGAACGAAACTGCAAATATTTGGACTAAATTGTAAACCAGGAAGGTTATTTGTGTACTTTCCATAAAAAAGGACTAATTTATACCTAGTTGAATGGGTTAGGACTAAATAGTATATTTGGATGGGATTTTGGACTAAACCGTATTTTTTCCCTCTAAAATAATAATCTTGTATATATATATATATATATATATATATATGCGCATTTGGTGCATCTAACATATCACTCAACAAAAATTTGTAAGCATCATTTCATATCTCTTCATCCCTAGTCTTTTCAGAGCTTTCCATAATGGCTGATCTCAATAAGAAACCTCTTAACATTGTTATGTTTCCATGGTTGGCTTTTGGTCATATCATTCCTTTCCTTGAGCTCTCAAAATGTTTAGCTCAAACAGGGCATAGATATATTCCTTTCATTCATTTCTACACCTAGAAATCTTCAAAGACTTCCTAAAATTCCTTCACATTTATCTCATCAATACACTCTAGTTACACTCCCTTTGCCTGAAAATGAAAACCTGCCTGAACATGCAGAAGCCACAACAGATTGTCCTCATGATAAAATCCAGTATCTCAAGGTTGCATTTGATGG
>NW_020623381.1:0-535 GCF_003573695.1 Papaver somniferum
TAGGATTTGTTTTGAGGCTAAAAGCTATACCTGATTTGTCGAAATTTATAGCTTGTCCAGAGAACTTACTAAACATCCGTGGCATATTCTCCAAACTCCTAGCACCCTTCACAGTAGCCCTAGCAAACACCAAACAATCGTCAGCAAAAAAACAAGTGACTAACTGGAGGACCAGTCTTAGAAGCTTTTACCCCCTTAATCTTTTTATTTATCTATGTTGTTATCAACATTTTGGAAAATATATCCATACATATTATGAAAAAATAAGGAGACAAGGGGTCTTCCTGTCTGAGACCCCTTGTAGGGTAGAAAACCTCACCTGGCGAACCATTCAAAGGGATAGATGTTGACACAGTAGTAATGCACTGCTCAATCATTTTGCACCAATGGTCATGAAAGCCCAACCTGCGTAGAATGTCAATCACAAACTTCCATTCTATTCTATCGAAAGCTTTCGACATATCTAATTTCACAGCCATAAGCCCAGAAATAGACTTATTTTTCCTTATGGTATCCACTAGTTCATGAGCACTTA
>NW_020623382.1:0-500 GCF_003573695.1 Papaver somniferum
CATTGGAAATCCTTCGAACCATTGTAAAGCCTCTCCTGTTAAACTAGCAAGGAAATACTTACAGAGGACTAAATCGTTATCTTCCCATTGCAACAGAGATCTTCTATACGCATTTATATGCTGCACTACGCATGTGGTTCCATCAAAAATATTAGTAAAACGGGTAAAGTGCATTTAGTTGGTACTCCTTCCATTTGTATTTGTCTTGCAAATGGTATTTTTCCCGCTTCATTTATTGCTTCATCTAATTTTCTCCTTCCTCCGTCTCTCCATGCGGTCATCATCGCTCTTACTTCTGCTAATTCTCTCAAGATTGTTTCATTCATGGTTCGATCTACGTCTTGATGGATAGGTCCTTTCAACCTTGCGTGCCTTACTCTGTTGTCGTGATTATGTTGACGTATAACTTCTTGTATTTCTCTTTCCTCGGCCTCTTCTCTTATTATCCCGTGTCTTTCTCTTTCATTCCTTGCATTTACTTGTGTGTCATTATTCCTCTC
>NW_020623383.1:0-1283 GCF_003573695.1 Papaver somniferum
AGTTATTGATAACAAGCCTACTATGAAACTAAACATTCACCTATACTTATGTGTATTCTTCTGAACCATCCTCTTAAATGCACCAGTTTTTGTATATTATTGAATGTTTTAACCAGTTTCTAGAGTTCCAGGTGACATCTATTAATTCTTTAACTTTAGAAGACTATGAGTTATTGATAACAAGCCTACTATGAAACTAAACATTCACCTATACTTATGTGTATTCTTCTGAACCATCCTCTTAAATGCACCAGTTTTTGTATATTATTAAATGTTTTAACCAGTTTCTAGCGTTCCAGGTTACATCTATTAATTCTTTAACTTTAGAAGACTATAAGTTATTGATAACAAGCGTACTATGAAACTAAGCATTCACTTATACTTATGTGTATTCTTTTGAACCATCCTCTTAAATGTACCTGTTTTTGCATATTATTAGATGTTTTAAAAAGTTTCTAGCATTCCAAGTGGCATCTGTTAATTCTTTAACTTTAGAGGACTATGAGTTATTGATAACAACCCTACTATGAAACTAAGCATTCACCTATACTTCTGTGTATTTTTTAGTATTAGAGGACTCATAGTTTCAAAATAATTAATAGGCTTGTACCAGTTTTTGCATATTATTAGATGTTTTAAACAGTTTCTAGCGTTCCAGGTGGCATCTATTGATTCTTTAATTTTAAAGGACTATGAGTTATTGATAACAACCCTACTATGAAACCAACCAGTCACTTATACTTCTGTGTATTCTTTTCAACCATCCTCTTCAATATACCAGTTTTGTATATTATTAAATGTTTTAAGCAGTTTCTAGCGTTCCAGGTAACATCTATTAATTCTTTAATTTTAGAGGACCATAAGTTATATATAACAAGCCTACTATGACACTAAGCAGTCACTTATACTTCTGTGTTATCTTTTGAACCATCCTCTTAAATGTACCAGTTGTTGTATATTATTAGATGTTTTAAACAGTTTCTAGCGTTCTAGGTGACATCTACTAATTCTTTAACTTTAGAGGACTACGGGTTATTGATAACAAGTCTACTATGAAACTAAGCATCCACCTATACTTCTGTGTATTCTTTTGAACCATCCTCTTAAATGTACAAGTTTTTGTATATTATTAGATATTTTAAACAGTTTCTAGCGTTCCAGGTGACATCTATTAATTCTTTAATTTTAGAGGACTATGAGTTATTGATAACAAGCCTACTATGAAACTAAGCATTCACCTATAATTCTGTGTATTCTTTTGAACCATCTTCTGAAATGTACCA
>NW_020623384.1:0-270 GCF_003573695.1 Papaver somniferum
CTATAGACCAAGGTGTCCTGATCATTAGGATGTTTCCAATCAAAATAGACACCTCTTGAGAAAAATTATAGCGTTCGAGTCTTTTCGAGTGTGTATTTTTCGAATGTACACTCGAAACTGCTCTAAGGAGAAAAATCTTGGTTATGAGGCTTAGACTTCAAAATTTGGCTAAAATATCAATATCATGTGGGTCTATATACCAACATGTCTTTATCATTAGCATGTTTTCAATCAAAATAGACACCTCTTGAGCTAAATTACAGCGTTCGA
>NW_020623385.1:0-411 GCF_003573695.1 Papaver somniferum
CCGCGAATCTCGGCAATTACTTGTTCTGATTCTACATATTGATCGTTTTGAACTAAAAGAAAACTTTTTGGTGGAATATTCACATTATGTATAATATCCTGACTCTCAATAGTTACAAACAGGTCTATATAACATAGAAAAGCAGGATGTCCATGACGTGTACGTGTGGGATGCACCAAATCTTCATTGAATTTTATTTTTCCGTTAGAAGGAGCTCGTACATGTTCTGCAGTGCCGCCTGTGAAGACTCCGCCGGTATGAAAAGTTCTTAACGTTAGATGGGTCCCCGGTTCCCCAATAGATTGACCCGCAATAATACCTACTGCTTCTCCCAATTCGACCAGATCACCATGAGTGGAACTCCGACCATAACATAATCGGCAGATCCAAGATGTACTCCTGCAAGTAAAG
>NW_020623386.1:0-297 GCF_003573695.1 Papaver somniferum
CTATATACCCACATGATCTTGATATTTTAGCCAAGTTTTTAATCCTAGGCCTCATAAACAAGATTTGTCTACTTAGAGCAGTTTCGAGTGTACATTCGAAAAATACACACTCGAAAAGACTCGAACGTTTTAATTTAGCTCAAGAGATGTCTATTTTTTTTTTGAAAACATGCTAATTATCAGGACATATTGGTCTATAGACCCACATGATCTTGATATTTTAGCCAAGTTTTGAAGCCTATGCCTCATAAACACGAATTTTCTACTTAGAACAGTTTCGAGTGTACATTCGTAAAA
>NW_020623387.1:0-1915 GCF_003573695.1 Papaver somniferum
CTATATCATCTCTCAGAATTAGTCCAAAACCACCAAAGACTTCCTCTAAAATCCAAGATGCATAATTTATTTAATTTAAAGCATTGATGTTTAGTACATTTCCAAGGAACATTTTGAATTTGCTTGTAGGACAGGCATTAGATGTTCTCAAGTTTCTTTCATTACAACTCCAGAAGCTTAAGTGTCTCTAAATTATAATAGAGGTTTGTAAAGAAGGAGCATATCCTCCTCAAAAATTCGATTACACCTCTCTTTCCAAATAAACCAGCATTTTGTAGCATTAATTTTTATTACCTTGTCTCCCTACAATTGCCACCAATTCCCATATTACCAATTCATCCAGAATGTTTAACAAAAATTGTTTCGATCATCTAAAGCGTTGGCTGCGATTGTGTTTCAACCATGATTTCTTAAAAAATAGAATGAATTTATCTTTGTACTCGACAAGGGATAAGAGATTTCTTGCATGTATTTATGTGGATTCATCAACTTGAAAATAACGAACTCGGAAGACGTCTAGCTGTTTCGATTCCTCACACGCATGATCATAACCAATTCACTCTTACTCCCTCCATTTGGATAGTTACTTTTTATGACAGTTAATATTAAGTTGTGATATTACTTACTACCTAGTGGTAAATTAACAATAACTTGAATTATTTGAGTCCTACGGTTTTCTAGGTTGTATATGATATAAACCTCACCAAACATATCTTCGGACACTCTTGAACAACAGGGGAAAGTAACATGAACATCGTACGGAAATTAGACCACCTACCTCTTAGAGTGACTGAATTAAATCGTTGTGGTGGCTCTATATGTGTAAAGGGAGTACACCATCACCACCTAGTTGTCTAACATTTTGAACTCATATTTTTTATCCACACATAATATAATCCATAGCTAGGGTGTTAGTAAATTCTTTAAGTCTTCCATTTCTTTTTCTCTTCTCACTCATATTTGCTTTACCAAAAATAATTTTGTTTAGTAAAAAGAAAAGAACAGAAGAAAAGGTGTGAAGGGAAATAAGTAGGAAGGTGTTTATAGGCGTTGTAAAGTCGACTATTAGCGATTTTAATAACATCGAGCGGTATAATGAATACCCGGCGCTGCAGTCTTCATTGCTAGCGCTCTAGATAATGTCATTCACTAGAAATTCAATCCCTTAACTCTTTTACAGTAGTAGCGCAACTCATTTCTCATCCACCCTTGTAAGGTTAATAGATTTTTTTGACATGATGTTTAAGAATATCCCTCATTTTAGAGTATTGAGCCCTGCTGGGCCTTATTTAGTGCATGATTTAATCGGGCACCTCGTGGAGGGTCTTAAATGGGAATGTTATAATAAAGGTGGCATATATGAGTGAGAATGTTAAGCCATAACACACCTCATTGGATGCTGATCAGTGCATGTGTATCGAGATGGAATTTCTGCAAAAGTTTGTTTAGCCAATTTCTTAACACTTGGTGGTACTGACGTCTGACGACCCATTGGGTACCTCTTGATCAAATTCTCTATCTCTCTCTAGCCAGTTAGACTGTTGTGTTATATGCCTACACTTTTTCCATTTCTTTGATAAACAATACGTTTTTCCCTGAAAGAAATGTCACAACTACCATATTAGTTTTCTAACATGTTTCGTAAAGCTAGTAACTCGACACCTACGAATGTACCAAACAGTGCTAAAGTTGATTGTTGATATCCCTTTGACTGGATCGTCCAGAGTGGAATCAAATATCCATAAACCCTTAAACGATGTTTTTTGGGATACTCTTTGTTTTCCCCAATTTGGACAGATTCAATGACTTCATTTCCGAAACAGTGATTGATTTATCCAATTAAATCATTTATAAAACCCATCAATCGATCTCTTTTTCTTCTTCTTCTTCATGGGGCAGTGTAGATGATGCAGCA
>NW_020623388.1:0-418 GCF_003573695.1 Papaver somniferum
TTGACTTTTTTTGTTTACCAAGCACCCTAACTATCAATTGACTAACATTGGCAGTTTAAGTATATTGAATTGTTTCAAAAGTTTATTTATCATCTGTTTTATCTTCTTCCATTTGAGCTGATGCAAAGAAATGCTACAAATTTATCCATTTTTTTATTTTAAAATTTCTTTTTTGGATTACCTCCTATCAGGAATCGGAACAACGACACAAGATGGTGTTCAAGATCCCATCAATTGAAGAAGATGTTTTACAAAACTTCGTTTAATAAAATCTAACTTGAGATGGGTATCTAACCATAAGATACTCAACTTTTGAAGGAAGGTTGAAGAATAGTAGAAAGATTAATAGAAGCACCCATTATCGGATTCAAGTGGAGCAAATTTTCAGAAGTATGCACCTATTATACGCATAATAATT
>NW_020623389.1:0-391 GCF_003573695.1 Papaver somniferum
TGCCATTGGTACCAACTTACTCCTCCTATCACCAAGTTTCCATTGCGCTTCTAAAACTTTCTGAACTTCATTAAGTTTTAACCCTTTAAAATTCAGTCTCCCAATAAGACTGAATTGAAAAATCTCACGCCCTTCTTGTGTAAGTTCTAAAGTTAAATCCAAGGCTGGTTCCTTTTATACAAAGATGCATCAGGTAGAGATAGTAAATTAGAATCGTTTAGCATATAGGGGTTTTTACCCTTAACCAAATCAGCAAAAGACACGATTTTATTCTCATTAGGATTCTTAGAAGAATCAGAAGTTTCCCCCGTCTTGAATCACCTAAAAGATGATCCAAGATGAAGGAATGGACGTGAGAAATATGAAACCCTAAAAAAATCGCCAAAGAATT
>NW_020623390.1:0-407 GCF_003573695.1 Papaver somniferum
CTATCATATTATTATTGTGTGAAGCTGTTGAAACCTCTACACTTTGTCTTTTGGGTTGATCCTCGACTCTTTAGATTGTTAGTGTATGGTGAATTTTTGTATATAATCCAGTAGATAAAATTTCTTAGAAACCTTTTTGTTCCTTTTGTATATATTTTTCTAATCCAATATGATCTCGGCTGACATATGTTGGATTCTTGCCTTGAATAACAGAGTTCTAATATTGCTTTCGCCGAAATCGGGTATTCTCTTTCCTTTTTCTCTACTCAACATGATCCTCTTCATATGTTGTATTATAATTTTGTTCATATTTTGAAACATTGAGGACAATGTTTAGTTTAGGTTTGGGGGTGAAAAGTAGATACTTTGATAATATGCCATAATTGAAAACAAGAACTCCTTTTTTT
>NW_020623391.1:0-1367 GCF_003573695.1 Papaver somniferum
CTTTTAATATTGATATTCCTCAAGACATACTATTACAGATATTATGTTAAATCTCTAATCAGATTCAGTTGTGTATCTAAGTTGTGGTTTTGCTTAATCATTAAAGATCAACAATTCAACAAATTTTACATGGTTGAATCCAAAAAGAAGCCAATTCTCATATTTACCTTCAAAGATTGTGAAGCGAAGCGATGGTACTATTTGGAGAAACAACATCTTAATACTTACGCTTATGTTCACAAGCTCATTGTCTATGGAAAACACTAATATATGAATCACCAGTATATGATTGGGTATTCTAATGGTTTAGCTTGCTATCCGAATTACTCAAGTACAAAAGATAGCGAATGGACTTATTTATCACTTCAGATTCCTAACCCCAGTAAGATTGAGAAGTTAATCTTTGTCTCCTGTATTGAAGCGTAAGTGGGGTACTGGAGGATATATCTGTGGATATCGATTTGGATACGACCCCTTGAGCAACGAATATAAGGTGATGTGTATCATGGAATATGTGAATGGATATGAATATTACATCTTTACACTAGGCAGAAAAACTTGAACGAGTTTGTTTAGCTTTAAAACAAGTATCACATGGTTCATTGAGAAACTTCAGACAATCATCTTTATTCATATCCGGAAACATAAAAACAATCTTATTAGAAGGATGCCCTAAACGTCTATGCCACAAATAATAATCTTCACCGGTGTTAACTCAATTAACCATAATCTACGCTCCGTTGTGGAAGATATAGACCCCATCTCGTTCCTCACCCACACCAATCAGTGTCCTCGTAGTACGGTCCTGTATCACACACAACTTATCAGTCAAAGTGACAATGCATTTTAAATCCTTAATCAAACGTGCTAACGAAATTAAGTTGCAATTAAGATCAGGAACATATAAAACACGATATAATCTCATGTTATCTCCAAGCACCATAGTGCCTTCACTTGGAGAAATCGAGTATGTGCCATTCGGAAGTTTTATGGAAGAGAGACCAACGTGACATGTTTTAAATAAATCTTTACTTCCTGTCATATGCCTGGAAGCCCCTGTATCAAGTATCCACTTACCGGACAACTTCTCTTTCGAAGCATCAATATTCGAGTTTTTAAACATTCCAACAATGGATTCCCATTGGGCATCAGTAAGGGTATTAGCAAGACCTAGACGATCCTGCGATGAAATAGAGGCTCCACTCGCATTAGTATTCGTGAGTGCAACATTAGCTACAGTAGGTGACGACTTTCCACGACCAATATTTTTCCCTTGGTAACCACTTCCTCGTCCCATGTTACACTCTTTATTATCTACATACCATTCCGGATACCCCTTCGGTTGGAAACAATTTTACATCTCGTGA
>NW_020623392.1:0-611 GCF_003573695.1 Papaver somniferum
CTATCCAACACCTTGAAGATCGAGGCCATACATGTATTGGTAGATCGTGCACGTGCAAATTTCTTATCACAATGTGAATTGTGCTAGAATCAGGGTGCCTAAATATCTAGACTAAGACTCCTAATAATTACATATTTGCTCAAGAGTCAACATTTCAAGGTAAATGAGCTCCATTTTTTTAAGATTTTTTTATTTTTTTAATTTTTTATTTTGATTTTTCAATTTTTTTCAAAAGAAGAAGGAGTTCGATTTCAATTATAGCATATTATCATGGTATCTACTCTATACCCCCAAACCTAAACTAAACATTGTCCTCAATGTTTCAAAATATGGAAAGAATTATAAAACAATATATGAAGAGGAACATGCTGAGTAGAGTAAAAGGAGAGAGAATACCCGATTGTACGGTGGCAGCTCGATTAAAACTCCGTTATTCAAGGCAAAAATCCATCATATTAGGAGTCACAATGGATGAGCACAAAATATACACAAAAGGAAATTTAACTAACACATTATCTACAAGAAAATTTGGTTTTTAATGGGATTGGACTTTTTGGAAAAAAAAATTTGGTTTTGTTGGGAAACATTTGGTTTTGATGGGAAAACGAAAA
>NW_020623393.1:0-508 GCF_003573695.1 Papaver somniferum
GATGATCACTATCCGTGAAGATCAGAAGAATTCTGCTACATTGATTGTTTTTGGTTCAGATTTTTAACTTGATGGGTACTGTTGTACGACAACATAGGATGATTCAGATTTCTTTTGGTCGACCGAAACTTATGTTGGATGAGTCGGTAAAGGAGGACTTGAAGAACCGGAACCTAACAGAGGATGACGCACTGGACAGACAGAAGTGGAGAGCAGCGATTCACGTGGAAGAGGTGGGATTTCTATTTCCAGTTTGAGTTGGCCCATGTATGTTCGCGCACAGTGTGTCCATTGGGAATGACTTGTCTCGGGAACTCGTGTTCCTCTTGTCACCACTGACATGAGTTGCTAGTTCTTCCTGAAACGGTTGTTTCTCGATGGACAATACGTGTTGGCGTATGAGTGGTGTTTGGTTTTTGGTGCTGGTTGGCCCCCGTTTCACGCGAAGACAACAAGCCCAACTACCTCTTCAGCTTTTTCCTCGGTCATCCGAGGGGAAGAATAGTTT
>NW_020623394.1:0-401 GCF_003573695.1 Papaver somniferum
CCATTAAGTCCTTGAGCTCAACTACACTTTTCTATCCTAGTCCGAGACTTAGCTATGTAGGCTAGAAATCAAGACTTATAGTTTTGATCACTAACATTGACAAACATGCTTGAGATAGCAACGCATGCGAGGTTGACCGAGCTATGCTCTAACAGAAAGCTTAAGATCTTTGACCATGAGCATACATCCAAAGTCCATAAGGATGTTGCCTTTAAAGCACAAAAGAACACTAAATTACTGGTCAAAGGTAAGAGTGTTCATGTCTCTGAGGATGATTTTTCGGATGAAGATCTTGACAAATCAGTCTCCTTGATCACAAGACAGTTTAGGGATCTTATGTTGAAGAGAAGTAAACGGTTTTCAAGAGACAAACCTAAGTCATCAGACAAACCTCACGGTCG
>NW_020623395.1:0-2038 GCF_003573695.1 Papaver somniferum
CTTTATCTTTCCTATCGGAGAACTCTCACGATCTCAAGTCAATCAAAGATTGTACTCGTACGATAGAAGATGCAAGATCAGATCACACAACTACGATAAAAGTAGTATCGGTCTGGCTTCACAATCCCAATGAAGTTTTTAAGTCGTTAACTCGAGTTTAGAGAAGAAATTCAAGAGTTAGTGGAGATCGAATCTAGCGAGAGCACTAGTAGCACACGGACGTGTGGGGATTACTTTTTCCCCTTGCTAGATGTCTCCTATATATAGTCTTCAAATCATGGTTTTGCCTTAGGTACTAAGCAAACCATATCCACCGTTAGATGAAAACCTGATTTAGATTCAAGCTAATATCTCTCAACCGTTAGATCGAAATCTTTAGCTTGTCACACACAATACCATACACGTTTACTGGGTTTGTGAAAACTGTGCCCAAACGTGTACATGTATGTTGGTTCAATACAATAACCAAAGGTTAACCATATGAGTGTTTCATACCAACCATTTTCTCCTTCACCATAACTAGTTCATATGTCTCACACGAACTAGTTAAAGAGTCTTTCAATTGCTATGAGATCTTATGTAACTACACAAGACACAATTGAAGCAAAGATGATTCGATTCGATTGGATCATTTTATGAACATTATAGCCAAGGTTTGCATAAAGCATTCCTTGATAATTTAATATATATGTTCATAAATCATCTTTAGATCATAACCACTTAAGATCACAAACAAGTTTGCGGACTTAAGTACATCGGTTGAGTTTTCCAAAACTCAGCAGAAATTCTTGGTCGAGAACTTCCGCTTGTTCGCGGACTGGGTTCGCGGACTGAGTTCGCGGACTTAATCAGCAAACCAGTTTTTGGAAATCCCAGCAGAAATTCTCGGGATGAGAACTTCCGCCAGTTCGCGGATTGGGTTCGAGGACTTAGCAAGCCAATTCCACAATCCTACCGATTTCTCTTGATCAACAAAGTTGGACAACTTCGGTTCAAGGAATCCATGGTTATGTAATCTAAACTATTATTCCAATCTGAAAAAGCGGGGGTCTAACAACATCACCCAATATTTCGTTTAGCAATCTGTATGGACAAACTCCGATACACTCTACTAGAGAATCAACTAGACAGTTAGACTCAATCTAGAATTTAGTGTCTCAAGGAGTTATTATCTCTATCTCTCAATCTAATTCTTACTCAAGCAAACTGCGAGTCTTGATTAGAGAGAGATAAACTTGGACGGTACCAAAGACCAATGTCCAAGTGTTAATCAACGAAATCAACAATCACAAGATTGGATCTCTAATTGATTAAACTTCAACGCACAACCTGTATTATTTCTATTATATAAACAAATATAATGCGGAAAAGAAATAACACAGACACCAGAGATTTTGTTAATGAGGAAACCGCAAATGCCGAAAAACCTCAGGACCTAGTCCAGATTGAACACACACTATAGTAAGCCGCTACAGAACTAGCCTACTCCAAGCTAACTTCGGACTGATCTATAGTTGAACCCCTACCGATCTCCCACTGATACAAGGTACAGTTATTCTCCTACGCCTCTGATCCCAGCAGGATGCTGCGCACTTGAATCCCTTAGGTGATCTCACCCACAACTAAGAGTTGCTACGAACACAATCGCAAGCTTAACAATAAACAAATATGTCTCCCACAGAAAAGTCTATAAAAGAGGATAAATCTGTCTCCCACAGATAAACCCTAATCTGTTTCGTCTTCGATTATAAATAATCTAGGTGAATCAGAAACCAATTGATAATTCGGTCTTATATTCCCGAAGAACAGCCTAGATTAATCAATCACCTACTCAAAACAATCCTTTCTGGCTACACAGGCGGTTTGTTGAGGAATCACAAACAGAGAGACGAAGATGTTTTTGATTACTTTATCTTGCCTATCGGAGAAATCTCACGATCTCAAGCCAATCAAAGATTGTACTCGTACGATAGAAGATGCAAGATCAGATCACACAACTACGATAAAAGTAGTATCGGTCTGGCTTCACAATCCCAAT
>NW_020623396.1:0-453 GCF_003573695.1 Papaver somniferum
CTATCTATCCTTGCATACCACGTCTAGGGATTTAACCGAAGCACGAAATATCAATTCAAAAGCATAAATAATCAAGAAAATCACATGAACAACAAAATACCAAGCTATATGAAGAAAAACTACTAGTCATTTAAATCGTTATTGAGCATATAAATGTAGAGTTTACACAATTAAATTGGTTTCTACCCAAACCCTAACATAACTCTAGCTAGCCATGGCTTTCTCAAAAACCATAAACATATTAAAATCAAACTTTAGCTAAAGATAAATGAAGAATCGAAAACAAAACTCCAAAATCCTTCTCCTGTTTATCTTCCAGCTCTGTGGCCGGGCGCCCCCTAGTATATTTTGAAACAACACATAAATATAGCTCACAAATGAATTCACGTTTTTTATTCTTCGTCGCCACATCACCTCCCAATAGAAGTCTACCACATGTTATGAATGTAGGAT
>NW_020623397.1:0-399 GCF_003573695.1 Papaver somniferum
TATGGCTATCTCAATCACTCTATTTCACCCTAGCAATGGTAACAACTTGAATCGTGAGCCCCACCTAATCACTTAGAGAAACATATTTTAAAAATAAAAAATAAAAATAGAAGTGAAAAGGACTCAATGAGATATGGCGAAACTACCATGTTATTTCAAACACCTGAGCTCTGTGCTTTTATGAATAGACGCTTTAGATGTTTCCATCTAATCAGATGGGTCCCTAAACTCCTACAACCAAAATGCTTCCATCCACTTAGATTGGGTAGTGATATCCTTAATAAGGATAAATTTCTAGGCTCTGGAGTTTATTTATTGCAACGAAAAGGTAACAAAAAGTTCTACCCCACCCCCAAACTTAAATCTAACATTGTCCTCAATGTTTCTAATTAAAGAACA
>NW_020623398.1:0-341 GCF_003573695.1 Papaver somniferum
AAAATTCATCTATCTTGAATCAAATAGAAAGACAAAGCCAACACAAAAAGAAAGAATTCATTAAAATGTTGAATTTTATCTACGTTAACTCAAAAAAGTCTACACACTTCGTTATACAGCAGAAATTGATTTCTGAAACAAAATTGTAAACTAGATAAACTCATCTTTAACAGAAAAAGTTTGAAAAATATATTGTAATCACAAATAATATGTTCTAAGGCAGTACGTCTAGTAAAAATTGCATTTATATGTACGTTGATTCAAGAAAATATGAAGGAAGTCAAATTTCACAATAGAAGAAGGATGAAAGACAAAGAAGAACTAATCCAAATCCTAACAAA
>NW_020623399.1:0-516 GCF_003573695.1 Papaver somniferum
ACTAAATTGTAAACTAGATAAACTCATTTTTAACAGAAAAAGTTTGTAAAATGCATTGTAATTACAATTAATATGTTCTAAGGCAATACGTCTAGTAAAAATTGCATTTCTATGTACGTTGATTCAAGAAAATATGAAGGAAGTCAAATTTCACAATAGAAGAAGGATGAAAGACCATGCAGAACTAATCCAAATCCTAACAAATTTCATCTATCTTGAATCAAATAGAAAGACAAAGCCAACACAAAAAGAAAGAGTTCATAAAAATGTTGAATTTTATATTTGTTAACTCAAAAAAGTCTACACACTTCGTTATAAGTCGGAAATTGATTTCTGAGACTAAATTATAAACTAGATAAACTCATCATTAACAAAAAAAAGTTTGAAAAATGTATTGTAATTACAATTAATATGTTCATAGGCAAAACGTCTAGTAAAAATTGCATTTCTATGTACGTTGATTCAAGAAAATATGAAGGAAGTCAAATTTCACAATAGAAGAAGGATGAAAGACCA
>NW_020623400.1:0-398 GCF_003573695.1 Papaver somniferum
AAATTTCACAATAGAAGAAGGATGAAAGACCATGCAGAACTAATCCAAATCCTAACAAATTTCATCTATCTTGAATCAAATAGAAAGACAAAGCCAACACAAAAAGAAAGAGTTCATAAAAATTTTGAATTTTATATACGTTATCTCAAAAAAGTCTACACATTTCGTTATAAGTCGAAAATTGATTTTTGAGACTAATTTCTAAACTAGATAAACTCATCTTTATCAGAAAAAGTTTGAAAAATGTATTGTAATTATAATTAATATGTTATAAGGCAATACGTCTAGTAAAAATTGCATTTCAATGTACGTTGATTCAACAAAATATGAAGGAAGTCAAATTTCACAATAGAAGAAGGATGAAAGACCATGCAGAACTAATCCAAATCCTAACAAAT
>NW_020623401.1:0-694 GCF_003573695.1 Papaver somniferum
AAATTTCATCTATCTTGAATCAAATAGAAAGACAAAGCCAATATAAAAAGAAAGAGTTCATTAAAATGTTGATACGTTAACTCAAAAAAGTCTACACATTTCGTTATAAGTCGGAAATTGATTTCTGAGACTAAATTGTAAACTAGATAAACTCATTTTAACAGAAAAAGTTTGAAAAATGTATTGTAATTACAATTAATGTGTTCTAAGGCAATACGTCTAGTAAAAATTGCATTTCTATGTACGTTGATTCAAGAAAATATGAAGGTAGTCAAATTTTACAATAGAAGAAGGATTAAAGACCATGCAGAACTAATCCAAATCCTAACAAATTTCATCTATCTTGAATCAAATAGAAAGACAAAGCCAATATAAAAAGAAAGAGTTCATTAAAATGCTGAATTTTATATACGTTAACTCAAAAAAGTCTACACTTTTCGTTATAAGTCGGAAATTGATTTCTGATACTAAACTGTAAACTAGATAAACTCATCTTTAACAGAAAAAGTTCGAAAAATGTATTGTAATTACAATTAATGTGTTCTAAGGCAATACGTCTAGTAAAATTTACATTTCTATGTACGTTGATTCAAGAAAATATGAAGGAAGTCAAATTTAACAATAGAAGAAGGATGAAAGACCATGCAGAACTAATCCAAATCCTAACAAATTTCTTCTATCTTGAATCAAATAG
>NW_020623402.1:0-1689 GCF_003573695.1 Papaver somniferum
CTCTTCGAAGCCCACATCGAGACTCTCAAGTATAATCATTCCTTCTGCTGATTAATTTGTTTTACTGGCTAGTTCATATTTATCATATAAATAACGTACTCAGACATTGTTCAAATAATTAATGATCTCCTTCTTTCGACAATAACATAGGCAAGCAGGTGCAGTAATAGTGGACAAATTGGCAATCACCAACATAAACACTATTCTCAATCCCGCTCTAAGTGGTGAAACCCAAGTAGAGAAGTTCGAGCTAAAGGTGGCCCTCAATGCTTACCTAGGAGAACTAGTTTCTTCTCCAGTCAGGTCGTTAGCTGAAGTGATCTCCTTCAATACAAAAAATCCTTCTTTGGTAAGTATATGAAGTGCATATGCTAGCTCGTATATTGGACGTATGCATCTGTCTCCTATAGTCTTACAATCAAATGATAAGATGATGGTTGACACTTTCATCCCATTCAGAGAGTTTCCTGCTAGCATTTCCTGCTCCATAAACAAAGTAGATAGTAGTTAGAATTTCTATTTACTATATGTTGTACAAAATCAGTACTAATGGAGCATCTTCATTAAATGATCAGGAGAAAACAACTACATATGGTCAAGACTTTTTTATAGGTGCTCAAAAGACAAGTGGAAACATTGGGGCAGCAGAGAAAAAGGTGTATGAGAAGCTGAAAAAACTTGATGATGATGGGTTTGTGAGTCTGATGAATAAAAACAATTTGTTTGCAGTCGTGACTCCAGGGAGTCGGTTCTCAACAGTGCTTGCTATTGGAGGACACCCAGGAATCAACGTTCCAGCAGGATTTCAACCGAATGGAATGCCTATTGGAATCACATTTGGTGGACTAAGGGGTTCAGAACCAAAGCTCATTGAGATTTCTTATGCTTTTGAACAGTTGACACTTGCTAGGAAACCTCCTTCCTATGAAATGTTAACAAAGACTCTAAACACAATTGCCAACCAAGACGGTATTACTAGCAGCGATTCCTTAATCGAAATGATCATTTAGCTGAGTTTGTTTTGTATGGTTTTAAGAAAAAATATGCTAGGTCAAACAAGGTAATTTATTTGAAGCTTCTGCAATATGTCTTCGAATTAAGCGCGTATGTTGAGATCAGAGATATTGTCTTTCTTTATTTCTGATCTTTCTCTTCTTATTTTTATGTTTTTCTTGGAGGTTATGGTTTTATGTCCCCCTCCTTGTTCTATTTTCTTTTTGTTACCATTAAATTCTCATAATGAGTTTAGTTTATCTTAAAAATTCTCATAATGAGTTTAATTTATCTTAAAAATAAATAAAAATAAAGCCCAAGCTTATGCGTGCGATAAGATTTACTCTTACCAGTGGTTTTGTTGGTTGAGGATTCAGCTATCCCCAATATGCTTTAGAGCTAGTTTACAGTGGAATTGGTTTATTGAACTTAACCCCACCTCTTTCAGGAACAGATAGACTGGGAAGGAAAATAAGGGACAGAGGCAACTATTCTACTTCCGTTCCCATAAAATTATGGATGTCGAATCTTTGATTAAACAAATGCGCGATTACCATGTGGTGGTACTTGGACTTGTCTAACCCAAAATTGTTAACTGACTTACTGACATCATGAGAAATCAAAACATAGTACATTAAAACTTCGATAAATTAATTCTAGTTAATAACTTTTCTAAAATAATAATTATTTTTGGTA
>NW_020623403.1:0-579 GCF_003573695.1 Papaver somniferum
TATTGTAATTACAATTAATATGTTCCAAGGCAATACATCTAGTAAAAATTGCATTTCTATGTACGTTGATTGAAGAAAATATGAAGGAAGTCAAATTTCACAATAGAAGAAGGATGAAAGACCATGCAGAAATAATCCAAATCCTAACAAATTTCATCTATCTTGAATCAAATAGAAAGACAAATCCAGCACAAAAAGAAAGAGTTCATAAAAATGTTGAATTTAATATACGTTAACTCAAAAAAGTCTACACACTTCGTTATAAGTCAGAAATTGATTTCTGAAACTAAATTGTAAACTAGATAAACTCATCCTTAAAAGAAAAAGTTTGAAAAATGTATTGTAATTACAATTAATATGTTCTAAGGCAATACGTCTAGTAAAATTGCATTTCTATGTACGTTGATTGAAGAAAATATGAAGGAAGTCAAATTTCACAAATAGAAGATAGATGAAAGACCATGCAGAACTAATCCAAATCCTAACAAATTTCATCTATCTTGAATCAAATATAAAGACAAAGCAAACAAAAAAAGAAAGATTTCATAAAAATATTAAATTTTATATACGTTAACTCAA
>NW_020623404.1:0-1055 GCF_003573695.1 Papaver somniferum
TTATTTAATTTTGGAGTTCTATGAGTTATTTATAACAAGCCTACTATGAAACTAAGCAGTCACCTATAGTTCTGTGTATTCTTTTGAACCATTCTCTAAAATTTACCAGTTTTTCTATATTATTAGATGTTTTAAACAGTTTCTAGCGTTCAAGGTGACATCTATTGATTCTTTAATTTAGAGGACTATGAGTTATTGATAACAAGCCTACTATGAAACTAAGCACTCACCTATGCTTCTGTGTATTCTTTTGAACCATCCTCTTAAATTTACCAGTTTTAGTATATTATTAGATGTTTTAAATAGTTTCTAGCATTCCAGGTAACATCTGTTAATTCTTTAATCTTTTGAACCATCCTCTGAAATTTACCAAATTTTGTACATTATTAGATGTTTTAAACAGTATCTAGCGTTCCAGGTGACATCTTTTAATTCATTAATTTTAGAGGACTATGAGTTCCTGATAACAAGCCTACTATGAAACTAAGTAGTCACCCATACTTCTGTGTATTATTTTGAACCGTCCTCTTAAATTTACCAGTTTTTGTATACTATTAGATGTTTTAAGCAGTTTCTAGCGTTCCTGGTGACATCTATTAATTCTTTTGTTTTAGAGGACTATGAGTTACTGATAACAAGCCCACTCTGAAACTAAGCAGTCACTTATATTTCTGTGTATTCTTTTGAACCATTTTCTTAAATTTACCAATTTTGGTATATTATTAGATTTTAAACAGTTTCTAGCATTCCAGGTAACATCTGCTAATTCTTTAATCTTTTGAACAATCCTCTGTAATTACCAGTTTTTGTACATTATTAGATGTTTTACAGTTTCTAGCGTTCCAGGTGACATCTATTAATTCTTTAATTTTAGCGGACTATGAGTTATTGATAACAAGCCTACTATGAATCTATTCAGTCACCTATATTTCGGTGTATTGTTTTGAACCGTTCTCTTAAATTTACCAGTTTTAGTATATTATTAGATGTTTTAAACAGTTTCTAGCCTTTCAGGTGGCATCTATTAATTCTTTAATTTTAGGACTATGAGTTAC
>NW_020623405.1:0-874 GCF_003573695.1 Papaver somniferum
CTATGAGATCTTATGTAACTACACAAGACACAATTGAAACAAAGATGATTCGATTCGATTGAATCGGCTCATGAACTTTATAGCCACGGTTTGCATAAAGAATTCTTTAGTAATTTAAGTTTCATGTTCAGAGCACATCTTTAGATCATAACCACTTAAGCTCACAAACAAGTTCGCGGACTTAAGACAACCGGTGGAGTTTTCCAACCTCAGCAGAAAATCTCGGCAAAGAGACTTTCGCCAGTTCGCGGACTTACACGCAAAGGAGTTTTTGGAAAATCCCAACATAAATTCTCGGTATCAGAACTTTCGTCAGTTCGCCGACTGGGTTTGCGGACTTGGCAAAGCCAATTCCTCCGGTTTCTCTTGATCAACAAAGTTCGAAAACTTCGGTTCAAGGAATACATGGTTATGTAATCTAAACCTTCATTCCAATCATTGAGACATTCTCAGAGGACGTTATATAGCCGTTATTCACAGACCGTTTCACGTTAGAGCAATTCTCAAAGTAATTGAAACTTTTCATGACTTTCATCACTAGGTGAAGATAAACTTGATTGAAGAGAAATATTACCAACACATGTTTCGAGGAATATATAAGCGAATTAAACTCTGCTCGAAACAATAAATTGTTCCACATATTCAAAAATTTCCCAACTTAATATGTGCGCCCCAATTCTTTTGCGATCCTCACCGCATTTATTAGGGCTTCTTGGCGAGGATGCACTTTCAACACAATCAGGTTGTGCTGAGGTGAGCAAAATCTTGCTCACTACAGGTATTCGAAACAAAATCATGCATGGACTCTAGGAATTTAAAAACTTCCTTGAAACTTTCAATAAATGTTCCATACCTTTTTAAGATGTTATCCCTT
>NW_020623406.1:0-974 GCF_003573695.1 Papaver somniferum
TTTTGAACCATCCTTTTAAATTTACCAGTTTTTGTATATTATTAGATGTTTTTAAACAATTTTTATCGTTCCAGGTGACATCTATTAATTCTTTAATTTTAGAGGACTATGAGTTATTGATAACAAGCCTACTATGAAACTAAGCAGTCACCTATACTTCTGTGTATTTATTTGAACCATCCTCGTAAATTTACCAGTTTTTGTATATTATTAGATGTTTTGAACAGTTTATTGGGCTCCAGGTGACATCTATTAATTATTTAATTTTAAAGGACTAAGAGTTATTGATAACAAGCCTACTATGAAACTAAGCAGTCACCTATACTTCTATATATTCTTTTGAATCATCCTCGTAAATTTACCAGTTTTTGTATATTATTTGATGTTTTAAACAGTTTATAGCGTTTCAGGTGACATCTATTAGTTCTTTAATTTTAGAGGACTATGAGTTATTTATAACAAGCCTACTATGAAACTACGTAGTCACCTACACTTCAACATATTCTTTTGAACCATCCACGTAAATTTACCAGTTTTTGTATATTATTAGATGTTTTGTACAGTTTATACCGTTCCAGGTGACATCTATTAATTATTTAATTTTAGAGGACTAAGAGTTATTGATAACAAGCCTACTATGAAACTAAGCAGTCACCTATATTTCTATGTATTCTTTTGAACCATCTTCGTAATTACTAGTTTTTGTATATTATTAGATGGTTTAAAAAGTTTATTGCGTTCCAGGTGACATCTATTAATTCTTTGATTTTAGAGGACTAAGAGTTATTGATAATAAGCCTACTATTAAACTAATGAGTCACCTATACTTCTATGTATTCTTTTGAACCATCCTCGTAAATGTACCAGTTTTTGTATATTATTAGATATTTTAAACAGTTTATAGCGTTCCAGTCGACATCTATTAATTCTTTAATTTTAAAGGACTATGAGTTATTGATAACAAGCCTACTATG
>NW_020623407.1:0-328 GCF_003573695.1 Papaver somniferum
CTATGATGTACTAGGAATCAGTTGTTGCTCTAAAATAGGGGCAAGTCGTGATTACGGGAGATATAAATGTCTCTGTTATAGGTCATACGTCAGTCGTGGAAGTTTTTACGCATTTTCATAGCCTACATGACCAATAGTGTTTTCTTGGGACGTATACTAAGTATCACAGCATCATGGGAAGCTTCGTTTCGTGAAACATGCTGAAACTATGATTGTTCTGGTTCATAAGTCCGTCTGCGATTTTTTTTTCTCTACAGAACCTACGTGAGCATCAATATGCACCGAGGAAGCATGCTAAATATAATGACATCACGACCGACAGTGTCCA
>NW_020623408.1:0-272 GCF_003573695.1 Papaver somniferum
CTATGCAGTCATGTATTTGATGGAAAATAGGATAAAATCTTTTGTTTGACAAGGATAAAGTCAATTATGTCGTTATGATGGAAAATAGAATAGATCCTTGTATGTTATCCAAGGTATTGATCTTCATTGATCCATTTTGTTATGTTTTACCGTGAAGGCTCCACTGTGTGTCTTATGTTGAGCACGATACAACTAAGTCGATTATTCTTATTGGCTTTGTTGGTTGTTCCATAAGATGCTATATGTTGAGCATTATGAACTAAATTAATCAT
>NW_020623409.1:0-1253 GCF_003573695.1 Papaver somniferum
TGTACCTTGTATCAGTGGGAGACTGATAGGGGTTCAACTATAGTCCAGTCCGAAGTTAATTGGTAATAGGCTAGTATCTGTAGCGGATTAATACAGTGTGTATCTAATATGGACTAGGTCCCGGGGTTTTTCTACATTTGCGGTTTCCTCGTTAACAAAATTTCTGGTGTCTGTGTTATTTCTTTTCCGCATTCTATTTGGTTATATAATTGAAATAATACAGGTTGTGCGTTAAGCTTAATCAATTGGAAATCCAATCTTGTGATTGTTGATTTCATTGATTAACACTTGGATATTGGTTTTTGATACCGTCCAAGTTATCTCTCTTTGATTAGACTCGCAGATTTCTATTTGCTTGAGTAACAATCAAATTGAGAGATAGAGATATTCACTCCTTGAGACACTATATTCTAGATTGAGTCTAACTGTCTAGTTGATTCTCTAGTAGAGTGTTTCAGAGATTGTCCATACAGATTGTTAATCGAAATATTGGGTGTTGTTGTTAGACCCCCGCTTTTTCAATTGGTATCAGAGCAGGCAAACACGTTAAAGACCTAATCAGTCTGTGTTTGTAGCGATCTGACTCTATGGACAGAAGTGCTATCTCTGCAAACGTACCACCAGTTCTCGATGGCTCCAATTACTTGTGGTGGAAAATTGCTATGCGAGCTTTTCTTCAATCGCGTGATTTTCAATCATGGGTATATGTTGTCAATGGCCATGCAACTCCCGTTGTTATGCAAAGAGACGAGCTTGTACCTAAAGAAATCTCTATGTACAATGTGGCCGAGTTAAATACTGCAAGGAAAAACTCCGACGGGATGAATGCCATCTTGCATGCCATTACCCCAAACCTTCGACATTATGTGACATCCTGTACCACATCTAAAGAAGCTTGGGATACTCTAGAAAGGGTATTCGAAGGTAACCCCAGTGAAAAGGAAGCAAGGCTTCAAATCCTTAACTCAGAATGGGAAGACCTTTATATGGCGTAAGATGACTCATTTGTTGATTTTTATCATAAAGTGCCTGAAATTGTTAATGCATCTCGTGCATTGGGTAAGACAATCTCTGAAAAGTAAATTGTGATAAAAAATCCTCCGATCACTGCCATCCAGATACGATTCTAAGAGACATGCCATCATAGAGGGAAATAACCTTGATACTCTTTCGCGAAATACTCTTGTTGGAAAACTTAGGATTTTCGATCGCGAATACATGTCAAGTGACGACCCCTTGTTGTCTAGTGATCC
>NW_020623410.1:0-366 GCF_003573695.1 Papaver somniferum
GAAGAAGAAGAAGTCATCCCTATGGGTTTCCATTAACACAATTTCTTCAAGCTTCTGAAGGACGTTCTTTCTTCTCTGAAGAAGAAGAAGAAGTCATCGTTATGGGTTTCCATTAACACAATTTCTTTAACGTTCTGAAGGAATTTCTTTCTTCTCTGAAAAAATAGAAGAAGAAGTCATCGCTATGTGTTTCCATTAACACACTTTCTTCAAGCTTATGAAGGAAGTTCTTTCTTCTCTGAAGAAGAAGAAGAAGAAGAAGAAGAAGAAGAAGAAGAAGAAGAAATCATCCATATGGGTTTCCATTAACACAATTTCTTCAAGCTTCTGAAGGAAGTTATTTCTTCTCTGAAGAAGAAGAAGAAG
>NW_020623411.1:0-416 GCF_003573695.1 Papaver somniferum
ATACGTCTAGTAAAAATTGCATTTCTATGTACGTTCATTCAAGAAAATATGAAGGAAGTCAAATTTCACCATAGAAGAAAGATGAAAGACCATGCAGAACTAATCCAAATCCTAACAAATTTCATCTATCTTGAATCAAATAGAAATACAAAGCCAACACAAGAAGAAAGAGTTCATAAAAATGTTGAATTTTATAAACGTTAACTCAAAAAAGTCTACACATTCCTTATAAGTCGGAAATTGATTTCTGAGACTAAATTGTAAACTAGATAAACTCATCTTTAACAGAAAAAGTTTGAAAAATGTGTTGTAATTCCAATTAACGTGTTCTAAGGCAATATGTCTAGTAAAAATTGCATTTCTATGTACGTTGATTCAAGAAAATATGAAGGAAGTCAAATTTCACAATAGAAGAA
>NW_020623412.1:0-892 GCF_003573695.1 Papaver somniferum
AAAATAATTTCTCCCAAGACGATGATCTTTTCTAATTCTAAAGATATGATCATGTGGAGAAACTGTACTAATGTGAGAATTTTCAGAGATAAATAAATCTCTCTTAATTCTTTCGATGAGATTTTCATAAGATTTTCTCATTCTAAGGACTTCCTTATTATCCACATTAGTTTGATTGTCTGAAACAACTATCAGAAATTCCTGATTGTTTCTTTTGGCAGTGATTCTCCCTTTCCCTTCCTTATGGAGTCGTTCTTCATCAAAACACTTGTTTCGATATGGGTGAGGAGGAACCTTTTTCCAGAAGCGATCATCAACCCTTTCCTCTGACTCTTTTGAGTTGATTTTATCGGGGTGTGGTATAATCTGTCTTTCTACTGAGGAATGATATTTCAGTTTTTTAAGACAAGAAACTTCCTTCAAAAATTTTACCACCGTATGTTGAAGAAGTATAAGTTTCCTGTCAACTGGATGAAAGTTGTATTACTTAAGATCACCATCACGGAATCGGTTCAAAGTTTCTTTTTGACAAGATTTCGCTTGATCATCAATAGATCTTGAAGATGGTTTCTCACTCTCTTCTAACTTGATGTAGTTAGGAAAACTACCATCATCTTGATTTGTTTCAGATGTGATTAAAACGGTTTTATCACAGTCTGTAAAACTCGAGCAAGGACTTTTAGTTTTCTTATCATAAGAAATCACAACAGAATCATTAGTTAGAATCATGGGATGTGTCTCTTTAACTGTAAGAGATTTAACATGAGCTTCTAGTTTGACAGTGAGATCAATTTTATCTTTGGCTAAACAATTCAGTTGAATGTTTTTTCCTCTGATCTCCTGTTTAAGAAGATTTGACTCTGTCTTCAACATTAGTACTTTAGAAGACAGA
>NW_020623413.1:0-312 GCF_003573695.1 Papaver somniferum
ATGTTCTAAGGTAATACCTCTAATAAAAATTTCATTTCTATGTACGTTGATTCAAGAAAATATCAAGGAAGTCAAATTTCACAATAGAAGAAGGTTGAAAGACCAAGCAGAACTAATCCAAATCCCAACAAATTTTATCTATCTTGAATCAGATAGAAAGCCAACACAAAAAGAAAGAGGTCAAAAAAATGTTGAATTTTATTTATGTTAACTCAAAAAAGTCTACACGCTTCGTTATACGTCTGAAATTGATTTCTGAAACTAAATTGTAACCTAGATAAACTCATCTTTAACAGAAAAAGTTGGAAAAAT
>NW_020623414.1:0-712 GCF_003573695.1 Papaver somniferum
TTGCATTTCTATGTACGTTGATTCAAGCAAATATGAAGCAAGTCAAATTTCACAATAGAAGAAGGATGAAAGACCATGCAAAACTAATCCAAATCCTAACAAATTTCATCTATCTTGAATCAAATAGAAAGACAAAGCCAACACAAATAGAAAGACAAATCTAAAAATTTTATATAAGTTAACTCAAAAAAGTCTACACATTTCGTTATAAGTCGGAAATTGATTTCTGAGACTAAATTGTAAACTAGATAGACTCATCTTTAACAGAAAAAGTTTGAAAACTGTATTGTTATTACAATTAATACGTTCTAAGGCAATACGTCTAGTAAAAATTGCATTTCTATGTACGTTGATTCAAGAAAATATGAAAGAAGTCAAATTTCACAATAGAAAGACCATGCAGAACTAATCCAAATCCTAAGAAATTTCATCTATCTTGAATCAAATAGAAATACAAAGCCAACACAAAAAGAAAGAGTTCATAAAAATGTTGAATTTTATATACGATAACTCAAAAAAGTTTACACATTTCGTTATAAGTCGGAAATTGATTACTGAGACTAAATTGTAAACTAGATAAACTCATCTTTAACAGAAAAAGTTTGAAAAATGTATTGTAATTACAATCTATATGTTCTAAGGCAATACGTCTAGTAAAAATTGCATTTCTATGTACGTTGATTCAAGAAAATATGAAGGAAGTCAAATTTCA
>NW_020623415.1:0-975 GCF_003573695.1 Papaver somniferum
ATGTACGTTGATCCAAGAAAATATGAAGGAAGTCTAATTTCACAATAGAAGAAGGATGAAAGGCCAAGAAGAACTAATCCAAATCCTAACAAATTTCTTCTATTTTGAATCAAATAGAAAGACAAAGCCAACACAAAAAGAAAGAGTTCATAAAAATGTTGAATTTTATTTACGTTAACTCAAAAAAGTCTACACACTTCGTTATAATTCGGAACTTGATTTCTGAGACTAAATTGTAAACTAGATAAACTCATCTTTAACAAAAAAGTTTGAAAAATGTATTGCAATTACGATTAATATGTTCTAAGGCAATACCTCTGCTAAAAATTGCATTTCTATGTACGTTGGTTCAAGAAAATATGAAGGAAGTTAAATTTCACAATAGAAGAAAGATGAAAGACCATGCAGAACTAATCCAAATCCTAACAAATTTCATCTATCTTGAATCAATTAGAAAGACAATGCCAACACAAAAAGAAATAGTTCATAAAATTTTTAAATTTTATATACGTTAACTGAAAAAAGTCTACACACTTCGTTATAAGTCGGAAATTGATTTCTGAGACTAAATCGTAAATTAGATACACTCATTTTTAACAGAAAAAGTTTGAAAATTGTATTGTAATGACAATTAATAAGTTCTAAGGCAGTATGTCTAGTAAAAATGGCATTTCTATGTATGTTGATTCAAGAATATATGAAGGAAGTCAAATTTCAATTTAAAAGAAGGACGAAAGACCAAACAGAACTGATCCAAATCCTAAGAAATTTCATCTATCTTGAATCAAATAGAAAGACAAAGCAAACAAAAAAGAAAGAGTTCATAAAAATGTTGAATTTTATATACGTTAACTCAAAAAAGTCTACACACTTCGTTATAAGTCGGAAATTGATTTCTGAGACTAAATCGTAAATTGGATAAATTCATTTTTAACAGAAAAAGTTTGAGAATTGTATTGTAATTACAATTAATAT
>NW_020623416.1:0-303 GCF_003573695.1 Papaver somniferum
CTATGTGAATTGTGCTAGAATCAGGGTGCCTAAATATCTAGACTAAGACTCATAATAATTACATATTTGCACAAGAGTCAACATTTCAAGGTAAATGAGCTCCATTTTTATGATTTTTCATTTTTTATTTTTTTTGGAATTTTTCAATTTTTTTTCAAAAAGAAGGAGTTTTGTTTTTAATTATGGCATATTATCGTGGTATCTACTCTATACCCCCAAACCTAAACTAAACATTGTCCTCAATGTTTAAAAATATGGAAAGAATTAGAATGCAACATATGGAAAGGGACATGCTGAGTAGAG
>NW_020623417.1:0-275 GCF_003573695.1 Papaver somniferum
CTATGTGGACTAAACTGGTCCACTCTTTCCCTAAATAACCAAAAAGTTTTCCAAATGTTTCCCTAAAAACCAAAATTTGTCTTTTCCCATCAAAACCAAATGTCTCCCAACAAAACCAAATTTTTTTCCAAAAAGTCCAATCCCATTAAAAACCAAATTTTCTTGTAGATAATGTGTTAGTTAAATTTCCTTTTGTGTATATTTTGTGCTCATCCATTGAGACTCCTAATATGATGGATTTTTGCCTTGAATAACGGAGTTTTAATCGAGCTTTC
>NW_020623418.1:0-764 GCF_003573695.1 Papaver somniferum
TCACAATAGAAGAAAGATGAAAGACCATGCAGAATTAATCCAAATCCTAACAAATTTCATCTATGTTGAATCAAATAGAAAGACAATTCCAAGATAAATAGAAAGAGTTCATAAAAATGTTGAATTTTATATACGTTAACTCAAAAAAGTCTACACATTTCTTTATAAGTTGGAAATTGATTTATGATACTAAATTGTAAACTAGATAAACTCATCTTTAACAGAAAAAGTTTGAAAAATGTATTGTAATTACAATTAATATGTTCTAAGGCAATACGTCTAGTAAAAATTTCATTTCTATGTATGTTGATTCAAGAAAACATGAAGGAAGTCAAATTTCACAATAGAAGAAAGATGAAAGACCATGAAGAACTAATCCAAATCCTAACAAATTTCATCTATCTTGAATCAAATAGAAAGACAAAGCCAACATAAAAAGAAAGAGTTCATCAAAATGTTGAATTTAATATACGTTAACTCAAAAAAGTCTACACACTTCGTTATAAGTCAGAAATTGATTTCTGAGACTAAATTGTAAACTAGATAAACGCATCTTTAACAGAAAAAGTTTGAAAAATGTATTGTAATTACAATTAATATGTTCCAAGGCAATACGTCTAGTAAAAATTGCATTTCTATGTACGTTGAATGAAGAAATTATGAAGGAAGTCAAATTTAACAATAGAAGAAGGATGAAAGACCATGCAGAACGAATCGAAATCCTAACAAATTTCATCTTTCTTGAAACAAATAGAAAGACAAAG
>NW_020623419.1:0-644 GCF_003573695.1 Papaver somniferum
TAACTTTAGAGGACTATGAGTTATTGATAACAACCCTACTATGACACTAAGCATTCACCTATACTTATGTGTATTATTTTGAACCATCCTCTTAAATGTACCGATATTTGTATATTATTAGATGTTTTAAACAGTTTCTAGCGTTCCAGGTGACATCTATTAATTCTTTAACTTTAGAGGACTATGAGTTATTGATAACAAGCCTACTATGAAACTAAGCATTCTCCTATAATTATGTGTACTCTTTTGAACCATCCTCTTAAGTGTACCAGTTTTTGTATATTATTAAATGTTTAAACAATTTCTAGCGTTCCAGGTGACATCTATTAATTCTTTAATTTTAGAGGACTATGAGTTATAGATAACAAGCCTACTATGAAACTTAGCATTCTCCTATAATTATGTGTATTCTTTTGAACCATCCTCTTAAATGTACCAGTTTTTGTACATGATTAGATGTTTTAAACAGTTTCTAGCATTCCAGGTGACATCTATTAATTCTTTAGCTTTAGAGGACTATGAGTTATTGATAACAAGCCTACTATAATCTTAAGCATTCACCTATACTTCTGTGTATTCTTTTGAACCATCCTCTTAAATGTACCAGTTTTTGTATATTATTAAATGCTATAAACAGTTTCTAG
>NW_020623420.1:0-718 GCF_003573695.1 Papaver somniferum
AGGTGACATCTATTCATTTTTTAACTTTAGAGGACTATGAGTTATTAATATCAAGCCTACTATGAAACTAAGCATTCACCTATACTTCTGTGTATTCTTTTGAACCGTCCTCTTAAATATACCAGTTTTTGTATATTATTAAATGCTTTAAACAGTTTCTAGCGTTCCAGGTGACATCTATTAACTCTTTAATTTTAGAGGACTATGAGTTATTGATAACAATCCTACTATGAATCTAAGCATTCTCCTATAATTATGTGTATTCTTTTCAACCATCTTCTTAAATGTACCAGTTTTTGTATATTATTAAATGTTTAAACAGTTTCTAGCTTTCCAGTTGACATCTATTAATTCTTTAATTTTAGAGGACTATGAGTTATTGATAACAATCCTACTATGAAACTAAGCATTCTCCTATAATTATGTGTATTCTTTTGAATCATCCTCTTAAATGTACCAGTTTTTGTATATAATTAGACGTTTTAAACCGTTCCTATCGTTCCAGGTGATATCTATGAATTCTTTAATTTTAGATGACTATGAGTTATTGATAACAAGCCTACTATGAAACAAAGCATTCACCTATACTTTTGTGTATTCTTTTGAACCGTCCTCTTAAATATACCAGTTTTTGTATATTATTAAATGCTTTAAACAGTTTCTAGCGTTCCAGGTGATATCTATTAATTCTTTAATTTTAGAGGACTATGAGTTATTG
>NW_020623421.1:0-1270 GCF_003573695.1 Papaver somniferum
AAATGCGTAAAACTTGACGGGGATGGGTCCATACCGAGCGTTCGTGCAGAGGAGAACCCCGCTGCTCCCAACCCACTATTATTGCCCGAGGATGTCCAGTTACGCCTTTGTAAAGTGGTAGATGCTGCTGAAATTGGTGTTGAACTGCAGGTTTACACGCGGGTGCAAGGTTTTTGGGTTCCTTCTGTCTTAGCAGCTACTTATAGGAGCATTGTTGAGAGATGCGGCTATTTGGTGAAAGAGTGCATTCTTGATATAAAGACCTTGTGTTATGTAAAAAAGAATCTTTTGGAAGTCTGCCGATAACCTTTCGCGAGCGGTGAGTGATCTCGTTAACGCGGGAGTGTTGAAGGGATGTGAGGGCACTATTTAGTCGGCCTTTGGGCTTGGATTTCCCGTGAAATAGCTGGAGGATTTGCTGCTCAAGGTGAAGGATCGCTATGAACCCCGCGTGCATCTCCCTGGGCAAATTACCAATTTGGATAAGGATCTAGTTTCTCTAGCCAAGGTGACTTCCGAGAAGAAGGTGGCGCTGAACAAGCTTGTTGTTGATGTTGCCACGACGACTATTACATCCCAGCAGGGGAAGGAGGCTGGGAACGAGGTCCACGTGGAGCTTGATAAGAAAAGACGGGAGTTGACTGCGCTTCAGTTCGCTTGATATGTTTTTGTTTTGCTTCCCTTTCTTTCCTATGGAGCAATTAACCCCCCACCCCCACACACTTTTAGATGGTATTATGGTGATGTTCTAAAAACACTGTTGATGGTTTGCTTTTTTTTATTTTTAAGATTGCTTGGGATTTATATACTCTATTTGGGTGTAGCTTATTGACGTATTTGCACTAATGGGTTTTGTGTTTATGCTGGTGCCTTTTCTTGGTTATCTAATGATTTTTTGCAGAGCGATTCATGTTTCGCAAGGGTGCGCATTATGGATGACTTCACCTGTATACGGCTCGTGAGTCGGACAAGGTAGGCTTGTCAGGTCGTTTTGAGTGCTGTTTGGAAGGGTCACCATGCTTTGTTATGTTTGGATGCTGAGAATCTGTTGCCATCGCGTATTATTCTATAAACTTAGTTTTTGGCGCATATTACTCTGTAAATACTTGGTGTTATGTAAAGGCAACTTTTGTTTTGTCTTTGTTTGGCGGATCCAAGTTTTAATGTTGTAATCGCGTGCTTCTACAAGACCATTTTATGCATACGAAATTTAATGTTATCTCTATCTTTCCCTTTCTCTTCTCCCCATTTTTTTCATTCTTTTTTTTTT
>NW_020623422.1:0-530 GCF_003573695.1 Papaver somniferum
TTACAGATGATATCTAGGGCATTGGTTATGCATTCCAACCTGCCTATTACTGCCCGGGGGTACGTCATATTGCATGCAACATTACTTATTCGCTTTAGACCCACTATTAACCAACCATTTTCTGCGTACCATTTGGTAACCTGATATTTCACATTTAGACATTTTTGGTTATCCTGTATGCGTGCATGTTACTCCCCCACAGCGTACGAAGATGGGTCCCCAAAGACGATTAAATATTTATGTTGGATATGAATCCCCAACAATTATCCGCTATTTGAAACCTTTGACAGTCGATCTCTTTACCGCTAGATTTGCGGACTGTCACTTTGATGAGACAACCTTCCCATTTTTAGGGGGAAGTATGGAAAATGATTTCCTAAGGGAACGATAGGAATTGTCGTGGTGTGTCCCCACTTTGTCTCATATTGATCCCCTCATCTCACAATCTGAAAGTGAAGTGAAAAGAATTATTGATCTACAGAATGTGGCGAACTCAATGCCTGATGCATTCACTGATATTGCTAAAGTGA
>NW_020623423.1:0-776 GCF_003573695.1 Papaver somniferum
CACCCAATATTTCTCTTATCAATCTGTATGGACAAACTCCAATATACTTTCTAGAGAATCAACTAGACAGTCAGACTCAATCTAGATAAAAGTATATCAAAGAGTTAATATCTCAATCTCTCGATTTGATCTATACTCAAGCAAATAGAAATCTGCGAGTCTTTATCAAATACTAGAGAGATAACTTGGATGGTACCAAAGACCAATATCCAAGTGTCAATCAATTTAAATCAACAACCAAAGTTGGATATTCTAATTGATTGAACCTAACGCACAACCTGTGATATTTCAATTATAAAGATAAACAATATAATGCGGAAACAGAAATAACACAGACACCATAATTTTGTTCACGAGGAAACTGCAAATGCAGAAAAACCCCGGGACCTAGTCCAGATTGAACACACACTGTGTTAAGCCATTACAGACACTAGCCTACTACAAACTAAATTCGGTCTGGACTGTAGTTGAACCCTAATCAATCTCACACTGATCCAAGGTACAGTTGCGCTCCTTACATCTCTGATCCCAGTAGGATACTACGCACTTGATTTCCTTAGCTGATCTCACCCACAACTAAGAGTTGCTACGACCCAAAGTCGAAGACTTTAATAAACAAATCTGTATCACACAGAAAAGTCTACGATAATAGATAAATCCATCTCCCACAGATATACCTACGAGTTTTGTTCCGTCTTTTGATAAATCAAGGTAAACAGGAACCAATTGATAACCCAGACTTATATTCCCGAAGAACAGCCTAGTATTATCAATCA
>NW_020623424.1:0-704 GCF_003573695.1 Papaver somniferum
TATAGTTTTGACTCCGAGTCAATTGAGACATATGAACAACTTACATCTGCCTTTTTCAATAAGTTTTTCCCTAGGCACAAAACATCGTCTATTAGGACGCAAATATGCACATTTTCACAACAAGAGGGAGAATCTTTATATAGGTATTTGGAAAGGTTCAATGATTTATTATCCCAGTGTCCTCATCATGGTTTAGAAAAGGTTAGGCTAGTTCACATCCTTTATGAGGGTTTAGATTATTCCACAACGACCATGGTTGAGTCCCTATGCACTGGTGGATTTGAAAACCAAACTGTTGATGCGGCGATGAAATTTTTTAATGAAATCGCCGAAAAAACCCAGCAATGGAAAAATAGTAGGGCACCCCAGAAAACAATTCTTTTGAGTATAGGAAACGTTAATAGAGTAGAAGGAGGCTATGAATCAGATGCCAAAATTGCTTCTATAGCAAAAAGGTTAGAAGCCTTAGAAGTGGGCAGACTAGTGGTAGAGTGGAGCCTTTTTGGGAACGCTAGAATATTGAAGAGCAAGCCAATGCTCTTTATAATAACACTAGATTTGATAACCGTCAAAAGATTGACCTATATTCAGAAACCTATAATCCTGGTTGGAGAAACCATCCGAACCTTTCATGGTCTAAGGGCCAAAGTCAAGGTCAGTTTAGTAATTCTAATGCTCCCCCAGGTTTTGGCTATACTAAGAAT
>NW_020623425.1:0-423 GCF_003573695.1 Papaver somniferum
TCAAATCACTAAACAAAAACTCAAAATTCCAAAATCATTAAACAACACTATTATATATTAGGGGTTATATTAGGGAAAAATAAAATATAAAACCTATCATGTGAAATAAGAGTTGATGCTATTATGATTTTGGAGGGATCTAGAAACTTAGAAGAACTAGTAACCGGTTTTTTAAGGACCCAAACTCAAAATTGGACAAACTTAGGACCCAAATCCTCTACCATACCAAAATCCAGGACCCAAACGCTAATTAACTCAAAATAAAATGAATAAGTTGAGCACCTGAAATGATATAATAGTGACTCTAAATTGTCAGTGCCGGTCCATACTGACCATCTGATTCCAGGTGGCCTATCTCAACTGGCAAGAATGAAAAGGGTCTCAACTTTTGAGTCTCTCTACTGCGCAATGTAAGAATAAGGA
>NW_020623426.1:0-745 GCF_003573695.1 Papaver somniferum
ATGAAACTGCTGACGTGAATTAAGTGATTAAGAAACAAGGCTAAGTTTCATTCTGGCAACGAATGATGAAGCTCTTGAAGAGTCTGCTTCTTGGTTCAGTGAACAAATTCCAACAGCTAGAATCACAAGGCCCAGTTGAACAAAAAGGCATCCTTTTCTATTCAACACATGCATTATGAATCATATGGCTATCTCTCTCGTAATTTTCTCCCAATCAGTGTATACAAGTCCATGGAAGCAAAACATAAAATTCTCAAGGATGATAACGAAACTAACCGATACTGTCAGCTTCAAAGTACGTAACACTATCCTATGGTATCCTTTTCCATTCAACACATGGATAGAATTACCCATTCTTACACCCGCATATTTAAGATCACAAAACAAACACATCTGCTGTAGTGGATTAAACATTTGTTTAATTCCTATTCCGCCTAATGAGTTGTGGTTTTCATCTTCTGACCTCTTTTAAACTTAAGCTCAGGCACAATGCTCTCTAGCTAGCTGTTTCATTGCTGGATATTTTCTCTTTCTTTCAGACCACCTGATAGTTAAGTGAGTAACAAAACAAGCCCTATATCAGGTTTTTAGACCACCTGATATTTTCTCTCTATCTAGCTGCTTTATTGTTGGATATTTTCTATTGCTTTAAAACCACCTGATAGTTAAGTGAAGTTGGTTCAGGCTAGCATTCGAAATTATCCATTGTGGTAATGGTATCCTATGCTATACTCTGTGTGTATCT
>NW_020623427.1:0-711 GCF_003573695.1 Papaver somniferum
ATTATTATAAAAATTATCCTCATTTTCACGGGTGAGATAGGAAAGAATGTATTGGCAATCAAGACTAATTCGAGCAGTTCTTTCTTCCGTCTGTAATTTATGCATACGTGTTAACTCAGCAAACTCACGTGTTGACTCAGTTAACTTATATGTTGACTCAGCTAACTTCCTGAGGTTATCTTATAAAGAAGGTTCCCTCACCGTTAAAGTTCTTTCGTCCAAAACTAAGTCATCTGTGTCCGGTAACTTATGTTTCGACTCAAGTAACTTACGCGTTGACTCAAGTATCTTACGTGCTTCATCTAGAGAAGAGGAATTATAGGAATCTTGCTCGTATGATCGGTGGGCATGTGGATAGTAATTGGGCTCTCCATGGTATGACCCATATCCTTCAAAAGGATGGCGTTCCCAACCACTATTCACACTATGGTCATAATAATAATAATGTCCATGTTTCTCAGTCGGATATTCGTTGTATTGGCTATTATAATACCAGTTCGACATCCTAACTGCAAGGGAATTCTAAACAAACACAAAGAAGGCTGACTCGACCATAACAAGACTATTTTATCTAGCAAACAAAAAGCATGAGGGCTCCACTTAGATTGTTTCTAGACCATCTTCTAATCCTTCGAAAGGGTATTCGTTACATTTAAGAAAACCCCTCTGGAATCAATCCGAGTCAAAGTAAGTTGAATAGAGGCAAGGGAA
>NW_020623428.1:0-711 GCF_003573695.1 Papaver somniferum
ATTATTATAAAAATTATCCTCATTTTCACGGGTGAGATAGGAAAGAATGTATTGGCAATCAAGACTAATTCGAGCAGTTCTTTCTTCCGTCTGTAATTTATGCATACGTGTTAACTCAGCAAACTCACGTGTTGACTCAGTTAACTTATATGTTGACTCAGCTAACTTCCTGAGGTTATCTTATAAAGAAGGTTCCCTCACCGTTAAAGTTCTTTCGTCCAAAACTAAGTCATCTGTGTCCGGTAACTTATGTTTCGACTCAAGTAACTTACGCGTTGACTCAAGTATCTTACGTGCTTCATCTAGAGAAGAGGAATTATAGGAATCTTGCTCGTATGATCGGTGGGCATGTGGATAGTAATTGGGCTCTCCATGGTATGACCCATATCCTTCAAAAGGATGGCGTTCCCAACCACTATTCACACTATGGTCATAATAATAATAATGTCCATGTTTCTCAGTCGGATATTCGTTGTATTGGCTATTATAATACCAGTTCGACATCCTAACTGCAAGGGAATTCTAAACAAACACAAAGAAGGTTGACTCGACCATAACAAGACTATTTTATATAGCAAACAAAAAGCATGAGGGCTCCACTTAGATTGTTTCTAGACCATCTTCTAATCCTTCGAAAGGGTATTCGTTACATTTAAGAAAACCCCTCTGGAATCAATCCGAGTCAAAGTAAGTTGAATAGAGGCAAGGGAA
>NW_020623429.1:0-970 GCF_003573695.1 Papaver somniferum
TAATTTTTTCTTTAAGATTTTTACTAAGATTTTAGCTACAAGACTGGGGAGTGTTCTTGATAATTTGGTTTCAGAAGAGCAAGTTGCATTTATGAAGGGGAGAAATATCCATGAGAACATTAGTGTGGCGTCGGAGATGATCAACGATTTAAAAACTAAGCGGAGGGATGGTAATTTGGGGTTGAAGCTAGATATTACTCAAGCTTTTGACACGGTTAGCTGGTCCTTTGTCTTAGAGGTTTTTCGAAAATATGGTTTCTCTCAAAGATGGTGTTCTTGGATCTGGTCAATCCTTAATTCAGCAAGGATTTCTATTCTTCTTAATGGAAGTCCTGAGGGTTTCTTCACAATCAATAGAGGTCTGAGGCAAGGTGATCCCTTATCTCCCCTTATTTTTGTTCTTATTGAAGATGTTCTGAGTAGAAATCTCACGAAATTTTTTGTGGAAAAGAAGATGACGCCAATGCTCTCAAAGAAAGGTATTTCCCCCACTCATCTTTTCTTTGCTGATGACATTATGATTTTTTGTAAAGGCAATATGAAGAGTTTGCATAATCTTCTATCTTTGCTTGGTAAATATCAAAGTGCCTCTGGGCAATCTGTTTGTCGTCAAAAGAGTAAGGTTTATTATGGTGGTGGTTCATTGAGTCGCTGTGGAACTATCACTAATTTGCTTGGTATGGAAGTTTCCAATTTTCCGGACAGATATTTGGGAGTTCAGATCATGCCTGGGGTTGTTCGATATCGTCACATAAGCAATGTGATTGAGAAAATAAAGAATCAACTTTCGGTTTGGAAGGGAAGATTACTTTCTTTTCAAGATAGAGTTGTTCTTATTAATTCAGTGATAGCTAGCTATGCCATTCACAACATGGCGGTGTACAAGTGGCCTAGAAAGTTTGTTCAGCAGGCGGAAAGAGCCATTCGTAATTTTCTTTGGTCTGGTGATGCTGATGTTACTAGGAAATTT
>NW_020623430.1:0-760 GCF_003573695.1 Papaver somniferum
CTATTCTTGGTGTAAATTCGGGCGAAAAAAATTGATTCTACCCTTTAAGGACAAATCATCTTATATGTGCATTACGAGTTTGTTTTGATGCCTAGGAAACTTCTTATGTTTTCATCTTGCAATGTTTTTAGATTTATTTATTTAAAGTCTAAAGTTGATTTGGAAGATGATTTTTGCAGTATTAATCTTTATGGTTTTATGTATTGCAATATGTTATGGGATATGTGTGTTTGCGTCCTTGAACTATTATTTTCTCATACGGTGTCAAAAGTTATCTCTTTCGTATGTCGATATGCATGTATTGATACAAGATCGATGAACTTTTGACAAACAAAAGTTAAGCCTATTATGTCATTTATTGATGGAAGATAGGATAAAATCTTTTGTTCACGAGGATTATGTCTATTGTATGTCATTGTGCAAATAGTGATGGAAAATATAATGAATCCTTGTATATTACGCAGTATTGATCTTCCCTGATCCATATTTTATGTATATGTTGTGCGTCTCCATAAGTCTCCTTATGCGAGCATTTATAACTGGACTAATCATAGATTCGTTTGTGATTAATTTGGTTGTGTATTCCGATTAAATTAATCATGGGTTCTCTTGTGATTATTTTAATTGAGAATCTTGGATACAAAATCATTTTTGTGGTTTTTGGTGTCCAAAGAAATCCTTCTTTTCTCGTAAAAGTAAAGTCTCTCTTGTTGTTCTTTCGGGAATGACATCAAATGGGGGAGAGTTCTTTTGAACTTGC
>NW_020623431.1:0-561 GCF_003573695.1 Papaver somniferum
ATTCACTATTGATATCAAGGGTAGAATTAGAAACACTATTTTGGAAATTTAGATCATTTCGAGCAGCATTAGCTAACTGTTCATTTTCTGCCTCTAGACGTGCCTGAATTTCACTGAGCATAAAACTTATACATTCACCACTCTAGTTTATCATCTCAGAATACCGTGTACACTCTTCTTTTAAACTATTCATTGCAACTAAACGTTTATACGTCCTTTTAATCCGTTGTTGGGTCTCTTCTAGAGAAGGAACAGATTCAGAAATATCATAATCAGGACTAGTTTTTAAGTAATTTTCCAAAAACGCGTAACTAGTACTATAATGTTCCTGATTTTCTTGCTCGTAAGACCAATTCGCGTGTGGATAGTAATTGGGCTCACTATGGTATGAACCATAACCTTGAAAAGGATGGCGTTCCCAACCACTATTCCCAACATGGTCATAAAAAGGATGATGTCCATATTCAAATTCAGGTCGATAATCATTGTATTGGCTTCTATCATACCAGTTCGACATTCTTAATTGCAAGGGAATTCTAAACAATCACAAACAAGGCTGAC
>NW_020623432.1:0-575 GCF_003573695.1 Papaver somniferum
CTATTGATCAGGACATGTTGGTCTATAGACCCACATGATCTTGATATTTTAGCCAAATTTTGAATCCTAGGCCTCATAAACACAAATTTTCTACTTAGAGCAGTTTCGAGTGTACAATCGAAGAATACATACTCGAAAAGACTAGAACGCTATAATTTAGCTCAAGAGGTGTTTATTTTGATTGAAAACATGCTAATGAACAGGACATGTTGGTCAATAGACCCACATGATCTTGATGTTTTAGCCAAATTTTGAAGTCTAGGCCACATAAACAAGATTTTTCTACTTAGAGCAGTTTCGAGTGTACATTCGAAAAATACACACTCGAAAAGACTCGAACGCTATAATTTAGCTCCAGAGATGTCTATTTTGATTGGAAACATGCTAATGATCAGGACATTTTTGTCTATAGACCCACATGATCTTCATATTTTAGCCAAATTTTGAAGTCTAGGCCACATGAACAAGATTTTTCTACTTAGAGCAGTTTCAAGTGTACATTCAAAAAATACACACTCGAAAAGACTCGAACGCTATAATTTATCTCAAGAGGTGTCTATTTTGATTGGAAACAT
>NW_020623433.1:0-652 GCF_003573695.1 Papaver somniferum
ACATGTGTGAGGTTTTACGGTTTTACCCCTCGTTCTAAAACCACCATCAACACTACCTTAATTAGGAAAAAACACGAAGAAGATGTTTCATGTGTTGAGGTCATGTCCTAACTGCTCAATCTATTGCTCGTCGAAGTATTGCAACTGCCGAGGAACATGGGCTATGATGGACAACAAATACAAAATCCTAAACCTAGTGACAAGGAGAAATTTCTTGTTTGGAATGTATTTGTAGTCGTATATAGATAATGTAAATACATTTTTATAGTTCCAATATACAAGTGCATGTATATATCTTGGAATTTGTAGTTCCAAGAAGCTTTAGATATGCTTGACAAGTTGGAAATATTTTGGCTTCGATAAGAATGTGTCTATGTTGATGAGATCTTACGCGTTCGCAAGTTTAAAAATGTTGTAGTAATTCAAAAAATTATTTATTTTTCTCAAACAAATATAGATAAGTATTTTTTTAATCATTAATTTAATGTAACTAGATATATATTTTTTTAAATAATATTGATTATTAATATTTGGAGGTAAATTCTCTTAGGAGGAACAAAGAAAATGATTAATATTAAACTGAAGAGGTTATTACTAATTTCAACTGGTCCAAGTTAGGACCATAAATTTTTATTAATGTGTAGAGGTTATT
>NW_020623434.1:0-477 GCF_003573695.1 Papaver somniferum
TTGTAACTCTAAGAAGTGGGAAGCAAACAGAAGAGCCAAAACAACAAGAAAAGTTTAGTCACGACTTGGAAGAGGAAGTAGAAGTGGAAACCGTTCCAAAGGAAAATCCAACCTCAACTGGCCAACCTAAGGACAAAGTTCATACCTTTACTACACCACCTCCTTTTCCTAGTCGTTTTGCCAAGTCAAAGAAGCAAGCTCTAGACAAGGAGATTATGGATATTTTCAGCAAGGGGCATATCAACATTCCATTTATTGAGGCCATCATAATGGTACCCAGGTATGCCAAGGTTCTGAAGGATTTGTGCACAAGGAAGGAGAGGTTAATTGCTAACGAGATCACTCAGGTGGGAGAAAATGCTTCAGCTATGTTGTTGAAGAAGATGCCTGCAAAGTGTAAAGATCCTGGTGGTTTTACAGTGCCAATTACTATTGGTGAAAAACGGTTTGAGCGTGCTTTGCTTGATTTGGGAGCTT
>NW_020623435.1:0-711 GCF_003573695.1 Papaver somniferum
GTCGTCAGTTGTAGCTCGTGCAAGTACGGGTCGATCCACAGAGATTGGGTGTGTTGGGAGTTCTCTAGCTATTTTGGGCTTCTAAGTTGCTATTGGGCTTTGGTAACTTCTAGGCACAGTGGGCTTGGCTTTGGTTTTGGAATGGTCTTGGATTCAGTTGGCTTTGATGAATTGCTTTGGGCCTTTGGGTTCTTTGGGAATGAACTGGGCCTTTGGCTTTTGAACCTTAAGAGTGAACTGGGTTTAGTTGGCTGGGCCTTAGGCTTGAACAGAAGAACAGTGGGCTTTTGTAATGACTGGACTGGGCTTGGTAACCTAATGATGAGCTGGGCTTGTGCTGTGAGCCAAGCTCAGTTGCAGCAGCAGCAGTGGCTGTAGCACAGGGCAAGAGAAGCAAGCTGGAGCAGCAGCAGGAGAAGTTGAAGTAGCAGGAGAAAATAGCAAACAAAATGAAGGACAAGTGAAAGTAAAACAGTGGCAGTGAAGGAATGAGGAAAAGTGACAGTGCAATGAAACTAAACAAGAACAATGGAACCAAGGCCTAAGCCAAGGGCAGGGGTGTGAAGAAGACAGTGAAGTAAAAAAAAAAGGAAGGAAAAAAAACAAAGCCAAGGCAATGGCTTTAGGCATTCATCTAGAGTGGGAAGAGAACCAGCTTGCTCACAGTCACTAGTGAGCACTAGTTTCTCCCCACTGCTCAATCACTCAATG
>NW_020623436.1:0-404 GCF_003573695.1 Papaver somniferum
TCTGGTCTTTCATTCTTCTTCTATTGTGAAATTTGACTTCCTTCATATTTTCTTGAATCAACGTACATAGAAATGCAATTTTTACTAGACGCAATGCCTTAGAACATATTATTTGTGATTACAATACATTTTTCAAACTTTTTCTGTAAAAGATGAGTTTATCTAGTTTACAATTTAGTCTCAGAAATCAATTTCGGACTTATAACGAAGTGTGTAGACTTTTTTGTATTAACGTATATAAAATTCAACATTTTTATGAACTCTTTCTTTTTCTGTGATGGTTTTGTCTTTCTATTTGATTCAAGATAGATGAAATTCGTTAGGATTTGGATTAGTTCTTCTTGGTCTTTCATCCTTCTTCTATTGTGAAATTTTCTTAATTTCGTATTTCTTGAATCAACGTA
>NW_020623437.1:0-580 GCF_003573695.1 Papaver somniferum
TAGCCGTATTGCCTTAGAACATATTAATTTTAATTAAAATACATTTTTCAAACTTTTTCTGTTATGGATGAGTTTATCTAGTTTACAATTTAGTCCCAGAAATCACTTTCTGACTTATAACGAAGTGTGTAGACTTTTTTGAGTTAACGTATATTAAATTCAACATTTTTATGAACTCTTTCTTTTTATGTTGGCTTTGTCTTTCTATTTGATTCAAGATAGATGAAATTTGTTAGGATTTGGATTAGTTCTACATGGTCTTTCATCTTCCTTCTATTGTGAAATTTGACTTCCTTCATATTTTCTTGAATCAACGTACATAGAAATGCAATTTTTACTAGATGTATTGCCTTAGAACATATTAATTGTAATTACAATACATTTTTCAAACTTTTTATGTGAAAGATGAGTTCATCTTGTTTACAATTTAGTCTCAGAAATCAATTTCCAACTTATAAAGAAATGTGTAGACTTTTTTGAGTTAACGTATATAAAATTCAACATTTTTATGAACTCTTTCTTTTTGTGTTTGCTTTGTCTTTCTATTTGATTCAAGATAGATGAAATTTGTTAGGATTTG
>NW_020623438.1:0-764 GCF_003573695.1 Papaver somniferum
CTTTGTCTTTCTATTTGATTCAAGATAGATGAAATTTGTTAGGATTTGTATTATTTCTGCATGGTCTTTCATCCTTCTTCTATTGTGAAATTTGACTTCCTTCATATTTTCTCGAATCAACGCACATAGAACTGCACTTTTTACTAGACGTATTGCCTTAGAAAATATTAATTGTAATTACAATACATTTTGCAAACTTTTTCTGTTAAATATGAGTTTATCTTGTTTACAATTTAGTCTCAGAAATCAATTTCTGACTTATAACAAAGTGTGTAGACTTTTTTGAGTTAACGTATATTAAATTCAACATTTCTATGAACTCTTACTTTTTGTGTTGGCTTTGTATTTCTACTTAATTCAAGATAGATGAAATTTGTTAGGATTTGGATTAGTTCTGCATGGTCTTTCATTCTTCTTCTATTGTGAAATTTGACTTCCTTTATATTTTCTTGAATCAACGTACATAGAAATGCAATTTTTGCTAGACGTATTGCCTTAGAACATATTAATTGTAATTACACTTAATTTTTCAAACTTTTTCTATCAAAGATGAGTTTATCTAGTTTACAATTTAGTCTCAGGAATCAATTTCCGACTTATAAAGAAGCGTGTAGACTTTTTTGAGTTAACGTATATTAAATTCAACATTTTTATGAACTCTTTCTTTTTGTGTTGGCTTTGTCTTTCTATTTGATTCAAGATAGATTGAATTTGTTAGGATTTGGATTAGTTCTGCATGGTCTTTCATCCTTCTTCTATTGTGA
>NW_020623439.1:0-1356 GCF_003573695.1 Papaver somniferum
TCTAATAAGGATACCAAACCTAGATTGATTAGGTGGATCCTATTGTTACAAGAATTTTCTCCAGACATTAGAGACAAAAAGGGTGCTGAAAATGTAGTAGCAGACCACTTATCTAGGCTAGTTGTTAGTTCCCCTAGTGATTCCCTTCCTATAAGGGATAACTTTCATGATGAACAATTGTTCTCTGTTTCCCAATCACCTTGGTATGCAAATATAGTTTATTATCTTGTTACTGGTCGAACCCCTCAACATTGGGGTAAACAAGATCGTTCTAGGTTTTAAGCCGAGGTTAAGAATTTCTTTTGGGACGATCCTTATTTGTTTAAGTATTGTCCAGACCAGATTATTAGGAGATGTGTACCTGAGAGTCCAGTATTCTTTCCTTTTGTCATGAACATGCTTGTGGGGGTCATTTTAGTGCTAAGAAGACTTCAGCTAAGATATTGCAGTGTTGCTTTTACTGGCCTTCGTTGTTTAAGGACTCCCATAGTCACTGTGTGTCTTGTGATCGTTGCCAGAGGTTAGGGACCATTTCCCGTAGAAATATGATGCCTTTGAACCCTATTTTAGTGATTGAGGTCTTTGATGTGTGGGGCATTGATTTTATGGGTCCATTTCCTAATTCTTTGGGTTATCTTTACATACTTGTCGCTGTAGACTATGTGTCTAAGTGGGTTGAGGCGGTTCCGTGTAAAACAAATGACCATAGGGTCGTAATTAAGTTTTTGAAAGAGAATATACTTACACGTTTTGGTACATCGCGAACTATAATTAGTGATGGGGGTTCACACTTTTGTAATAGACCGTTTGCTCTGTTAATGAAACATTATGGTATTACCCACAAAGTAGCTACCCCGTATCACCCATAGACTAGTGGTCAGGTAGAGGTTTCCAATAGGGAAATTAAGCGTATTTTAGAGAAAACAGTTAATCCCAATTGGAAAGACTGGTCGTCGAGGCTTACTGATGCCTTATGGGCTTACCGTACTGCGTTTAAGACACCCATTGGAATGTCACCCTACCGTTTAGTATTTGGCAAGGCATGTCACTTGCCTGTTGAGTTAGAGCATAGAGCCTATTGGGATATTAAGCAGCTAAACTTTTCACTTGACAAGGTAGGAGCTCACAGAAAGCTCCATCTCAATGAGTTGGACGAGATTCGTAGAGATGCATACGATAGTGCTAAGGAGTATAAGACCAAAATGAAACTTGTTCATGATAAGAATAATTTACGGAAGTCATTTTCTCCAGGTCAAAAAGTTCTTCTGTATGACACTCGTTTGCATCTATTCCCGGGAAACTGCGCTCTCGGTGGACCGGTCCTTTTGTGGTCCGTACTGTTTTTCCTCATGGCGC
>NW_020623440.1:0-457 GCF_003573695.1 Papaver somniferum
CTAACTTCGGTTAACTATTGTTGAGCCAACTCAATATACATGTTTAGGTACGGTTACCCATATCTAAATGAAGGTATATTTGATTTGTGTGTAACAAGCTAAGACCATCTAACAGTGGAGAGATATTGCTTTGGTTTTAAGCAAACTTAGCTTGAATCTTAAATCAGGTTTTCATCTAACGGTGAATATTGAATGATTTGTTTCTAAGCTATCTTAGCTTTGATTGTAAGCAAATACTGATTTGAAAGACTATATAAGGGATACCTCTAGCAACTGGAAAACCTAATCCCGATACTTTCCTGTGTCCTAGTTGCGACTAGAGTCGATTCTCCTTTAACCTAGGTTTTTCTAAAACCATTATAGGTTAACGACTTGAAGACTTCATTTAGGATTCGTGAAGCCAGACCCAATTATTTTATCTGCAGTTGCGTGTTCTGATCTCACTTGTTCTATCGTA
>NW_020623441.1:0-354 GCF_003573695.1 Papaver somniferum
CTATTGTTTTTGCTTTGGAAAAGTTTCGCTCTTATCTAATTGGTGCAAAAGTTGTTGTCTTTTCTGATCATGCAGCGCTTAGGTACTTGCTTATGAAAAAAGAGGCGAAACCGAGGCTCATACGATGAATTCTATTTTTGCAAGAGTTTGATATTGAAATCAAGGACAAGAAAGGAATTAAGAACATCGTTGCGGATCATTTGAGCCGTCTTGCTGTGGACAAGGAAGCTATCCCATTGCGTGAAAGTTTCCCGGATGAGCAACTATTCTCAATTTCCTTTGGAGAGCCATGGTATGCTGACATTGTGAACTACTTGGTGTCTAAACAAATCCCAAAGAACTTGTCTCGTGCTG
>NW_020623442.1:0-657 GCF_003573695.1 Papaver somniferum
AAAAAAAAGAACTATTTCATTACGCTAGATTATTAACCAAAAGTCTTATTGAATCCACATATGCATACCAGGTTCCCCATGGAGGAATGCCTTATTCACGGTAGCAACCGCACCTCTGGAGCATTGTTCTTATGGTGCTTTCTCCACCATAGCGTGCAAAAACCTCACCTTCCCAAAATGTGGGCTATCAGAATCCCATATCTCCAAGTTCAAAGTCATCGTCTTCGTCAGTGGTGTAAACTGCGTCACTATCAGCTTCCTCCTCCTCCTCCTCTTGTCTTTGGATGGCAGCTATTACTTCTTCATGGCTGATGGTTTCTGGTAGAACATCAGTCCTATCCCAAACCATATTTTCATTGTGATCTTGTTGGGGCACTCGTCTAAGATCGTTGATTGAATAACTTGAATACCATTCTTGATACGCTTCATCAGAACTCGAGTTTTCTGGTGCAATAAGTTCCACTGAATTTTTTTCTGGAATGTTATAAGAGCAGCGAGGTCGTGTTTTTATAACCACTTCCAATTGTCGATTCTTTATGTCCTTCATATAGAAAACCTGTTGTGCTTGGTGCGCTAACGCAAATGGTTCATTCGCATAACAGGTTCTGTTGAGATTAACACAAGTAAATCCGTAGCTATCTCTTTTGGAGCCACCTT
>NW_020623443.1:0-282 GCF_003573695.1 Papaver somniferum
CTATTTCGAGCCGAGTTTATCTCTCTTATCTATTTCTCGAAATATGTGTTGGTAAGCTTTTGCTTTGGCCAAGTTCATATTTACCTAGTGACGAAAGTCATGATTTGTTTTAATCACTTTGAAAATTGCTTTGACGGAAAATAGTTTGTGAATAACAACTATATAACGTCCCCTAAGAATGTTTCAATGATTGAAACGAGAGTTTAGATTATATAAACAATGTTGGATATAAGCATTGTGTGGCAACACATATATGTATAAGTCCTTTTTCCTTGAACCGAA
>NW_020623444.1:0-477 GCF_003573695.1 Papaver somniferum
TCGCACCAATTATCCCACATTGTCACCGTTACAAACTCCCTCATTCCATTTATGTGACGGTTACAAACTCCATTATTACATAAAATTGACGGTTATAGAATGGAAACAGTTCCATCTTTCTATTTCTTTGTTTTCACTTCGCAATTCCAAAAGAACTTCCAAAACCACTAAACTCCATTATTTGATTTCATCCTCTGAACCAAATTCATTCAATTCTTCAAACCCAAAGAAGAATGGGTCCTCACAGACCTCCTGAAAAACCAAAACTTAATCCTGGTGGTAAATCGAAATCAGAAACATCTATTGAACAAGATGATGAGGAAATAACAGACATGATGAGGTAAGTGATGTCTATGTTTATTGAAGCATTCTTAGGGTTTATTTCAGAATATAAAAAACACAAATTGAAACTTGCATGATTATTGTTTGTACTAGGTAAAAGGAAATTTGAATTTGCAATTTAGTGAATTTGAAATT
>NW_020623445.1:0-801 GCF_003573695.1 Papaver somniferum
AGATAAGAAACAGAGGCAACAATATTGTTATTAGAAAAGGATAGTGTTTCTTACTACCTTCTCATTCGCAGACTTTCTTTTATGCGCAACAACCTTATGCTGCGATTTGGGAATGTTAGGGTTCTGAACTGTAATCTAGTGTTGGAGGCGCTTTTGCTGAAATAACAAGAGTATGGGAATCACATAAACAACATCAAATAAGGCAATAAACAAGATAAATTTCAGCAAAACTCATAAAGAAGAAAAAAGAAAACTAACCTTGATGAATCCATGGAAAACAATAGCAGGGAGATTGTTTCGAAAAAAATTACGAACTATGAAGATCTGCAGAAGAAATAGTATGAAGATGAAGAAGAACTTAAAAAGATTGAAGAAAAGTTGCAATAATGGAATTTGCAGAAGAACGATGAAGTTGCAGAGAAAATAAAAAGAAAGAAAAAGAGAGTGAGAAGGAATATATATAGAGGGAATTTCTCCTCGAGAAAATAATCACGATTAATACGGAAAGATATAAGCGGTTAAAAAGCAACGGTTACAAAAGACGTGTCGAGAAATATATGGAAGAAAGAATACGTGTGATAAATGCAGAATATGAAGAGGAGAACAGTTGCGACATTTCTCACATCATTCTCTACTTCGCAGAAAAGATATGAGAAGAGGCAAGATGTAGGATCAGAATCTCGCAACGACAATATTTCAGCGAAATTATCAACAACACAATACAACAGCGTCGCAGAACAATTTCAGGAAGAATATAATAAATGACATCAGCTAAGATCACGAGAAAGATGTGATAGTCCT
>NW_020623446.1:0-572 GCF_003573695.1 Papaver somniferum
CTATTTGATTCAAGACTATTTGATTCAAGATAGATGAAATTTGTTAGGATTTGGATTAGTTCTGCATGGTCTTTCATCCTTCTTCTATTGTGAAATTTGACTTCCTTCACATTTTCTTGAATCAAGATACATAGAAATGCAATTCTTACTAGACGTATTGCCTTAGAACACATTAATTGTAATTACAATACATTTTTCAAACTTTTTCTGTTAAAGATGAGTTTATCTAATTTACAATTTAGTCTCAGAAATCAATTTCCGACTTATACCGAAATGTGTAGAATTTTTTGAGTTAAAGTATATAAAATTCAACATTTTTATGAACTCTTTCTTTTTGTGTTGGCTTTGTCTTTCTATTTGATTCAAGATAGATGAAATTTGTTAGGATTTCGATTAGTTCTGCATGGTCTTTCATCCTTCTTCTAATGTGAAATTTGACTTCCTTCATATTTTCTTGAATCAACGTACATAGAAATGCAATTTTTACTAGACGTATTGCCTTAGAACATATTAATTGTAATTACAATACATTTTTCAAACTTTTTCTGTTAAAGAAGAGTTGATCTAGTTTA
>NW_020623447.1:0-412 GCF_003573695.1 Papaver somniferum
CTATTTGGAACCGGAAAGAAAGAAAAAGAAAAGATTCGTAAATAATGGAGCATAACAATCATTTAATTTCAAATACCATACGCAAAATTTAAGACATTTACTTCCAAATACCATATGAATATCTAAGACATGAATGTTTTTTTCTTTCAATTGTGTTTGCATATGAGTAGATTAAACCTTAAAATTAAGAGAAGAGAAAAATTCTAATAAATAAATTGAAACATTTTTTAGACTAGTTTTGTTTATCTTTTATACAAGTGCGTATGTAATTTTTTATATAGAAAATCAAGTGTGTTAAGAAGCCTTTTATAATGTTATCGAATATGGTGATTCTTTGACAATAAGAAATCTAACTAAGGGTTGATGAATATGCTGCAGGTTGTTTTAAAAGTGACATAAACCTATGACCTCA
>NW_020623448.1:0-635 GCF_003573695.1 Papaver somniferum
TACAAATACAAATACACAATCTTTAGCTCTCTCTTGTCCCATCAGTATTCATAGCTAAACAACAATAAAGACTTCAGTTTCAAACTCATATACAAGCATGCCTGCTACAATGCATTTGGTTCTCCCACTGAATAAAACTACTGTCCTCTCGAAGTGTATACTTGCATGCACCGAAAAAAAATGTTCAGGCTATTTTACTTCCAAAGACAATATAGCTTCATGAAATTGATCCACCACACTCAAAAGTCTTGGTAGACAATATTTGTAGAACGTTCATTGGGAAAGAAACCAATGCACCACAAAGAAAGGAAGTGTGTGTATTCCTATCAAATCGTCTAGTTATTTTTCTTGCCTTTTTACTTCCACAAAAATGTTCATTAGGAAAGAATCACCAAAAGGATGGATTCCTGCTTGTTTTGCTTTCCCAGTGCATGCGCAGACACCATATCTGGGAGTTTCAGTATTGAGCTCATCTGGATTGAAATTAATTTTTAACAGAACTGGAATATGATGATACTAGTTTCCAACTTTCCATACAGTTTACGAAGGAGTTGGTGTTGTTCTGCCAGGTAGTGCTTAGCTTTGATCCAGTGATGCTATAGCGTTTCTTGAGCTGCCTTCCAAATGACTTTTCC
>NW_020623449.1:0-1393 GCF_003573695.1 Papaver somniferum
ACGGTCGCTCCCTTGCTGTGCATCAAAGTTTGATATCTCCGCCTAACACTACAACACCTAACTCCATCTGGCATCGTTGATTTTGTTGTATCATATAATCTGACGGTCGCTACAAGCTTCACTCCGCATCACCGTCCGATTCACCTACCAGCTTCGCATCTCGCGGCTCAGCTCGCCAAACATCGAACCAGATGCTCCCGCTTCACACCCTAGCACCGAATCCTATTATCCACCCAAACAACCCATCGCCCCAAAACTTCATCTCCTTCACCCGACATTTGCAGAGCCACCTCTCTGCCACCACCTTCCCCGACCATTTCCAGCCACCACCTCACCTCTGCAACACCATCACTTCTTCACCAACATCATCAGTACCTCCCCAGTCCGTTCCTTTATCTCTCTAGCCATCTATTTTAGTGACTTCTCACCATTCTAAACCCTAGGTTGGAAATCACTAAAATAGATGAGGCTCTAGACATCAATTGAACACAGGAGAGGGAGCAGGAAGATCAGAGGAGGAATGGGTCGAAGATAAAAGAGTCAATTCCTCGATTTTTGGGTAATAAAAGTTAAACCCTAATTGTACTGTTTATTGAATATTTTTGGGGAAAATGGGTGTAAACCCTAATTTGATAATTTGGGTATAAAAGGGAAGTGATGTAGGATGTTAAAACTTGTTCTTGGACTAGCCAAGTTTCCACCCAATTTGGGTTAGGTTAATTCCAATTTTAAATTGCACTGTTAAGTTTTAATGTGTGATGCTCCTGTTCATTTTAATTGTTCCTGTTAGTTGCACTTTTACTTTTAATTGCATTTGTTCTTGTTCTTGGTTTTAATTCTCTGTTTATATGAATGCTCACTGTTAGTTCACCATGTTGTTCACTGTTGTTGACATGTTAGTTCACCATGTTCACTGTTATGCTCACTGCCATGTAATGTTAGTGTAATGTTTGTCATGTTCTAAACCATCATGCTAGGGACTTGATGAATCCCTAATTTCTTATTGTGTAGTACATTGATCATATTGCTTTAGAAGGCTAAACAAGTTTAGGAAAAACTTGAACTTAGTTCATCATCACCTCACTTTCACAATGTATGCCAAGTATACTTTGTAGTTAGGTCCATGAGCTGTTGATAAGCTGCAACTCAAGCTGAATTCATAATCCTTTGACTAGTTGTGCCTTAGAAAGACAATTAGTGCTTTGGAAAGAATACCATAGTTGTGTTTAACTTTCTATAGGAGAATACATAGTAGAAGTTAGAGTGAATTCAAACCCTAGTTCCCATCCATAATCTACTTCATTCTCATCCACAATTCCATCTTCAACTGTTTAGCTTTGTTTTCTTGTTTTGTATTGCTTTTGCCTTGTTGTTTCTTCCCTGCCCTGCATCT
>NW_020623450.1:0-560 GCF_003573695.1 Papaver somniferum
CATACAAGGATCTATTCTATTTTCCATCAAAACGACATAATAGACTTTATCCTTGTCACACAAAATATTTTATCTTATTTTCCATCAAATACATGATTGCATAGGAATAACTTTTGTAATTGTCAAAAGTCCATTCGTCCTTTTATCAATACGAATACCAATTTATGAGCGACTTTACTTTTGACAACATATGGGACCTTCAAGTTCACAGAGGCAGACAATACATATCCCATAAACAATTACAATATCACAAAAGCATAAATATTAATACAACAATAACATCATCCTCCAAATATTTTTAGAATTTAAGCACCAATAAACCTAAAAAATAATAAACAGAAGAAGATGAAAGCAAAAATAGCTATGTGTAGTCACAATCATCGCTATTGAAAACGCTAGTTATTCTTCCAACTAATCCAAAAGAAGACATACTAGGTAACAAACTAGAAACAAGATCAGGCGAAAAACTAAATCTTGTCTGCAACCAGGGATTGAACAAGAGCGAGTTCCTCAGTTGCCTTCCTTAGTTCGCCTTTTAGGTAGTCTAGATTTCGTGATGC
>NW_020623451.1:0-349 GCF_003573695.1 Papaver somniferum
TAGTACTATTTTGAATTCCTTTGTAACTTGGAAATGCACACATGTGCATTTTTTTTTGATGGAAAAAGAGCTTTCATTAACTAGCAAATATAGTACAAGAGGTTTACAAGTTCAGATTTATCAAAAACATTATATATGATGCTAGTTTTTTTAATTTTTTGATTTAATTGTGATGACATGTGCTGAAGGTTTTTAATCGTTGCTTCCTTGGGAGTGATGCTAGAGATACTCAAATATGAGCATCCTGCATGGAACCATATGATCCACATTAGTCACAGGAAGAACAACACATGTATCTCTACGTTCATTATCGGAATTTAATTCGAATTGGCTCATTTGGTGCTTGGAA
>NW_020623452.1:0-341 GCF_003573695.1 Papaver somniferum
CTATTTTGATTGAAAACATGCTAATTATCAGGACATGTTGGTCTATAGACCCACATGATCTTGATATTTTAGCCAAGTTTCGAAGCCTGGGCCTCATAAACACGAATTTTCTACTTAGAGCAGTTTCGAGTGTACATTAGAATAATACACACTGTAAAAGACTCGAACGCTATAATTTAGCTCAACAGGTTTCTAATTTTATTGGAAAAATGCTAATGATCAGGACATGTTGGTCTATATACCCAGATGATCTTGATATTTTAGCAAAATTTTGAAATCTAGGCCTCATAAAAAAGATTTGTCTACTTAGAGCAGTTTCGAGTGTACATTCGAAAAATACA
>NW_020623453.1:0-497 GCF_003573695.1 Papaver somniferum
CTATTTTGATTGAAAACATGCTAATTATCAGGACATGTTGGTCTATAGACCCATATGATCTTGATATTTTAGCCAAGTTTTGAATCCTAGGCCTCATAAACACGAATTTTCTACTTAGAGCAGTTTCAAGTGTACATTCGAATAATACACACTCGAATAGACTCGAACGCTATAATTTAGCTCATCAGGTTTCTATTTTTATTGGAAACATGCTAATGATCAGGACATGTTGGTATATAGACCCAGATGATCTTGATATTTTAGCAAAATTTTGAAATCTAGGCCTCATAAACAAGATTTGTCTACTTAGAGCAGTTTCGAGTGTACATTCGAAAAATACACTCTCGAAAAGACTCGAACGTTATAATTTAGCTCAAGAGATGTCTATTTTGATTGAAAACATGCTAATTATCAGGACATGTTGGTCTATAGACCCACATGATCTTGATATTTTAGCCAAGTTTTGAAGCCTAGGCCTCATAAACACGAATTTTCTA
>NW_020623454.1:0-916 GCF_003573695.1 Papaver somniferum
TTGGTATGTGCGCTGAAATCAATCGAATTGGGCTGGATAATCCAAAATAAGGAAATAGAGTTTGAGTTTTGTACGGGTCTCTGTTTGGGTTGATTTTTGGTAATTCAGGGAGACTAAACGCGTGAAATTGTTTCCTAAGGTAGTATTTTATCTAAGGAAGAGTTTAAGACAATCGGGAAAGCTCAGAATTGGCTAGGGAAGTCGGCAGAAGAGATTATTGTCGTGACTTGCACGTAAAGAAAAAGCGAGAATTAATCGCTATTTTTAGGTTTCTGAGTAGTATAAAAGGTGTGTTTAAGTTATTGGAGCAGTCGCAGAGGAGTTAGAAACCCTACAGAGCCATATTGATCAAGTTGCAAGAAACCGTATTTTGCTGCTGCTGCTGCTGAAGAACATCCGCTGCAAATAAGAACAGTGTCTCAAATTTTTAACGCTGCTACAGTGACTTCTTTGTAACAGTCAGTCCTTTGTCTTGCAACACCAATACATCGTTGCAAACATCCAGTGTTATAGTTTTTCATCTTTAATCAACTTTTGAGCAACAAACATGTATTTTGAGCAAGTGATTAATATGAGGAGCTAAACCCCATTGCTGAGGCGATAGAGGAAGCTATTTTTCCAACAAGAAGTGGTATATTCTATTTTATTTATTTATTTGCAATTATTTTATGATTATTTGCCTTGGTTGAAAATTGTTTGAATGATCCTTGTTAAGCAATTGTGATTTCTTTTGATAGAACATACTTGGACCTAGGTTTTTGATGTTCTATGCTTTGGATTTACACTTGTTATTTTGAGAATCTACTAGTTGCAATAAGTTAGAATCAACTTGAACGAGAAAATTGCATAAATATAAATATTGGGATTAAATCACTTTGAACTTGGAAAATAGTGGAATCTTAGCCTCAGTGTTCTT
>NW_020623455.1:0-588 GCF_003573695.1 Papaver somniferum
CTATTTTTATTGGAAATGTTATAATTATCAAGACATGTTGGTCTATAGACCCACATGATCTTAATATTTTATCCAAATTTTGATGTCTAGGCCTCATAAACAAGATTTGTCTACTTAGAGCAGTTTCTAGTGTACATTCGAAAAATACACACTCGAAAAGACTCGAACGCTATAATTTAGCTCAAGAGGTGACTATTTTCATTGAAAACATGCTATTGATCAGGACATGTTGGTCTATAGACCCACATGATCTTGATATGTTAGCCAAGTTTTGAAGGCTAGGCCTCATAAACACGAATTTTCTACTTAGAGCAGTTTAGAGTGTACATTAAAATAATACACACTCGAAAAGACTCGAACGCTATAATTTAGCTCAACCGGTGTCTATTTTTATTGGAAACATGCTCATGATCAGGACATGTTGGTCTATAGACCCACATGATCTTGATATTTTAGCTAAATTTTGAAGTCTAGGCCTCATAAACAAGATTTGTCTACATAGAGAAGTTTCGAATGTACATTCGAAAAATACACACTCGAAAAGACTCGAACTATATAATTTAGCTCAAGAGGTGTCTATTTTGATTG
>NW_020623456.1:0-329 GCF_003573695.1 Papaver somniferum
GCTTTCTCTCATAATAATATTCCATGGTTTGCAAAACAGCGTTGGAGAAGTATTCAGGAGACTTATGACTCTATTAGATTCATGCACACATACCGTGAAGCAAATTTTGCAGCAGACTCTATGGCAAAAAGAGGATGTTTACTTGGTAATGGTGAAGGGACGAACTATGATGAGAGACCTTATTTTGTTAGTTCTTTAGAATATCCAAATGTTCCATATTATAGATTTAATTAGTTTGCGAGTTTTTGGGGATTCTTAACCTCTTTTCTTGTAAACTTCTTGTAAATTTTTGATATTCATTAATACAATTTTGGACTTACCAAAAAAAA
>NW_020623457.1:0-587 GCF_003573695.1 Papaver somniferum
GAAATTGATTTATGAGACTAAATCTTAAAATAGATAAACTCATCTTTAACAGAAAAAGTTTGAAAAATGTATTGTAATCACAAAGTATATGTTCTAAAGCATTACGTCTAGTAAAAATTGCATTTCTATGTACGTTGTTTCAAGAAAATATGAAGGAAGCCAAGTTTCACAATAGAAGAAGGATGAAAGACCAAGAAGAACTAATCCAAATCCTAACCAATTTCATCTATCTTGAATCAAATAGAAAGACAGAGCCAACACAAAAAGAAAGAGTTCTTAAAAATGATGAATTTTATATACGTTAACTCAAAAAAGGCTACACCATTCGTTATAAGTCTGAAATTTATTTCTGAAACTAAATTGTAAACTAGATAAACTCATCTTTAACAGAAAAATTTTGAAAAATGTATTGTAGTCACAAATAATATGTTTTAAGGCATTACGTCTAGTAAAAATTGCTTTTCTATATACGTTGATTCAAGAAAATATGGAGGAAGTCAAATTTCACAATAGAAGAAGGATGAAAGACCATGCATAACTAATCCAAATCCTAACAAATTTCATCTATCATGAATCAAATAGAAAGA
>NW_020623458.1:0-686 GCF_003573695.1 Papaver somniferum
AGGATGAAAGACCATGCAGAACTAATCCAAATCCTAACAAATTTCATCTATCTTGAATCAAATAGAAAGACAAAGCCAGCACAAAAAGAAAGAGTTCATAAAAATATTGAATTTAATATACGTTAACTCAAAAAAGTCTACACACTTCGTGATAAGTCAGAAATTGATTTCTGAGACTAAATTGTAAACTAGATAAACTCATCTTTAACAGAAAAAGTTTGAAAAATGTATTGTAATTACAATTAATATGTTCCAAGGCATTACGTGTAGTACAAATTGCATTTCTATGTACGTTGATTGAAGAAAATATGAAGGAAGTCAAATTTCACAATGGAAGAAGGATGAAAGACCATGCAGAACGAATCCAAATCCTAACAAATTTAATCTATCTTGAATCAAATAGAAAGACAAAGCCAACATAAAGAGAAAGAGTTCATAAAAATTTTTAATTTTATATAAGTTAATTAAAAAAAGTCTACACATTTCGTTATAAGTCGGAAATTGATTTCTGAGACTAAATTGCAAACAAGATAAACTCATCTTTAACAGAAAAAGTTTGAGAAATGTATTGTAATTACAATTAATATGTTCTAAGGCAATACGTCTAGTAAAAATTGCATTTCTATGTACGTTGATTCAAGAAAATATGAAGCAACTCAAATTTCACAATAGAAGAAGGATGAAAG
>NW_020623459.1:0-598 GCF_003573695.1 Papaver somniferum
GAAGTCAAATTTCACAATAGAAGAAGGATGAAAGACCAAGCAGAACTAATCCAAATCCTAAAAAATTTCATCTATCTTGAATCAGATAGAAAGACAAAGCCAACACAAAAGGAAAGAGTTCATAAAAATGTTGAATTTTATATACGTTAACTCAAAAAAGTCTACACACTTCGTTATAAGTCGTAAATTGATTTCTGAGACTAAATTGTAAACTAGATAAACTCATCTTTAACAGAAAAAGTTTGAAAAATGTATTGTATTCACAATTAATATGTTCAAAGGAAATACGTCTAGTAAAAATTGCATTTCTATGTACGTTGATTCAAGAAAATATGAAGGAAGTCAAATTTCACAATAGAAGAAGGATAATAGAAGAAGGATGAAAGACCAAGCAAAACTAATCCAAATCCTAACAAAATTTCATCTATCTTGAATTAGATAAAAAGACAAAGTCAACACAAAAGGAAAGAGTTCATAAAAATGTTGAATTTTATATACGTTAACTCAAAAAAGTCTACACACTTCGTTATAAGTCGTAAATTGATTTCTGAGACTAAATTGTAAACTAGATAAACTCATCTTTAACTGAAAAAGTTTG
>NW_020623460.1:0-398 GCF_003573695.1 Papaver somniferum
AAAGAGTTCATAAAAATGTTGAATTTATATACGTTAACTCAAAAAAGTCTACACATTTCGTTATAAGTCGGAAATTGATTTCTGAGACTAAATTGTAAACTAGATAAACTCATCTTTAACAGAAAAAGTTTGAAAAATGTATTGTAATTACAACTAATATGTTCAAAGGCAATACGTCTAGTAAAAATTGTATTTTTATGTACGTTGATTTTAGAAAATATGAAGGAAGTCAAATTTCACAATAGAAGAAGGATGAAAGACCATGCAAAACTAATCCAAATCCTAACGAATTTCATCTATCTTGAATCAAATAGAAATACAAAGCCAACACAAAAAGAAAGAGTTCATAAAAATGTTGAATTTAATATACGTTAACTCAAAAAAGTCTACACACTTCG
>NW_020623461.1:0-529 GCF_003573695.1 Papaver somniferum
AAATGTTGAATTTTATATACGTTAACTCAAAAAAGTCTACACATTTCTTTATAAGTTGGAAATTGATTTCTGAGACTAATTTGTAAACTAGATGAACTCATCTTTAACAGAAAAAGTTTGAAAAATGTATTGTAATTACAATTAATATGTTCCAAGGCAATACGTCTAGTAAAAATTGAATTTCTATGTACGTTGATTAAAGAAAATATGAAGGAAGTTAAATTTCACAATAGATGAAATTTGAAAGACCATGCAGAACTAATCCAAATCCTAACAAATTTCATCTATCTTGAATCAAATTTAAAGACAAAGCCAGCACAAAAATAAAGAGATCGTAAAAATGTTGAATTTAATATACGTTAAATCAAAAAAGTCTACACATTTCTTTATAAGTTGGAAATTGATTTCTGAGACTAAATTATAAAATACATAAACTCATCCTTAACAGAAAAAGTTTGAAAAATGTATTGTAATTACAATTAATATGTTCCAAGGCAATACGTCTAGTAAAAATTGCATTTCTATGTAC
>NW_020623462.1:0-788 GCF_003573695.1 Papaver somniferum
TATTGCATCCCAAATTTTCTTTGAAGTTTCCTGTTCACCAACTTGTAGAACAAGACATTCTGGTATTGCTTGAAAGAGTAATCCAATGGCAACATTGTTTTTGTCTGGGTCCAATGTACCAGGATCAATTGTTTCCCAAACTTTGTAGATTTTCATCAGTACCTTCATTCTCATGGCCCATACTGTGTAGTTTGTGGCGTTGAGGATTGGAACTTGTATTGATGGTGGCGTGAACTGTTTTGCACCCACAATGGTGGTTTCGTTTTCCATGGCTCAGAAACAAGCTCTGATACCAATTAATGGCAACTGCAAGATGAAACTTAGCTTATATAAAGACAACTCTCTTTATTGATGTTTAGAAAATCTCTCAAAACTAAACACAAGCTCTAATCTTGCTCATATGATCAACCACAACTTTGGTGATCATATATATATAGAACTATGAATTCCTTTTCCTAGTCCTATTACCTTATTACATGTATTTTCTTCTCTTAGAACTAGATGACTTCTAATTCCCTTAGGATTACATCAATTTCCTAATCTTGTCCTAACCAGCTTGTTAGTGACTTCTATGTTGAAGTTCAACCAACAGAATAAACTAGCCATGATTCAGTTCGACATGATGGGGAAAGCTCTAGGAAAATCTGACACTAAGGTTATAACGGGGGTGTTTGAAGATGGGTTGCAATCGATGAGAATGAATTACTATCCTCCTTGTCCTACACCAGAGCTCGTCATCGGTCTTACACCACACTCGGATTTTACCGGTTTGACAATCCTCCTTCAAG
>NW_020623463.1:0-1445 GCF_003573695.1 Papaver somniferum
GGAGAAGTTGAATCTTCTGTAGAAACTAATTTTAATATGCATGAAAACAAATTTGATGTGTCTGATTCCTTGCCTAAGTCACAAAGTGTTATTTCTTCCGATGTTGATTTGAGTACTACGGACAATCATGATACCGATTTAGGTCTTGATGTTTTGTTCGATGAATGTGAGCATGATTTACCAATTTCTGATTTAGGGGAAGTATGTGTTGGTACTATTGATCTTATCCATGAAAATAACTTAGAAGTACCAACTTTCTTACCTAAATCGCATATCGAGATTATTCCACCCAACCTAGATTTGGTTTGTAACAAAACTTTTAAACCAACTTTTCTGAAAATTCCCAACCTAGGATTGGAATTGTGTGCCTCCCAAGTCCTTTTGGAATATTTTGCATCAAAATACAATACTTTTAAGGAGCCACAATTGGAATACATTTCTTTGCCCATCCCGCAAAAAGTCCATTTTGAGTTAGACCTGGTGAATCCCGAAACCCCAAAATTGCTAGAGTTTGTGCTTAAAAATAAATCTATTGAAAAATTCAGGTTTAGGGGTGATTTATTCGGTTTTTCACTCTCACTCCCTTTTCGGTCCAATTTTGGTGTTTTGAAACTGTCTATGTTTCAACACTTTGTCTTTTGGGTTGATCCTCAACTCTTTAGACTTTATGTATATAGTGAAATGTTCGTATATAATCTGGTAGGTAGTTTTTAGTGGAATTTTATGTTTCTTTTTCTTTATATTTTGCTACTCCATGGTGATCGCGGCTGAAATATGTTGGATTCTAACCATGAACAATGGAGTTCGGTTCTTTCTTTCGTCAAATCGGGTAATCTCTTTCCTTTCTCTCAAAACTCAACATGTTCTTCTGATTTGTCCAAGTTATAAATCTGTTTATCTTTAGAAACATTGAGGACAATGTTTAGTTTAGGTTTAGGGGTGAAAAGTAGATACCGTGATATCATGCTATAATTAAAACTAAACTCCTCCTTCTTTTTGAAAAAAAAACCAAAATGAAAATAAAAAGATATAAAATTGAAAAAAACATAAAAATGGAGCTCATTTACCTTGAAATGTTGACTCTTGTGCATGTATGTAAACATAAGGATTCTTAGTCTAGATATTTAGGCACCCCTGATTCTAGCACAATTCACATAGTGATAAGAAACTTGCACGCGCACGATCTACCAATACATGTATAGCCTCATCCTTGAGGTGTTCTATCGGAAGTTTTAGTTGCCAATCACTTTAGAATACTGAACTAAACTTGACTAGCTTGTTCTTTGGTTGGTTGGGATAGAAGGTGGAGGTTACATTAAGAAAGACAACCATCGAATTTAAATGGGTGCATCAAAAAGGGCTACCTCTTGCTAAGAGTCATGTAATTTTTTGTTTCCTTTTGTATATGTATCAAAAGTGTTACCATGTTAAAAAAAAAAAAAAAA
>NW_020623464.1:0-558 GCF_003573695.1 Papaver somniferum
CTAGAAGAAATCCTTTTTCCTCAAAACTTTATAAAATAACCTATGCATACGTTTAGTTCTGCAGTGGTCCACCTCCCAGCCACGGTAATCGATTCATACATCGAATTTTTATCATAAAGAAGGTCATGAGGCTCCATGTGTGTTTGAAGATGCAATTTATATGCTTCTATTTGGAGCTATTGAAATTATGTTTTCTCAGATACCCAATTTCCATGGCATGGAATGGCTATCCGCAGTTGCAGCCATGATGTCTTTCTCCTACGCCTCGATTGGATTTATTCATCAGCATGACTATAAGCAATGTAACTAAAGGAAGGGTGAAAACGATACCCTAATAGACTAACTCTAGAAGTGAGGCTGTGCCTATACACCATCTACAATGAACACATAAAACATCATAAGCAATCATGATATCAATCAAACAAAGGGTCTCAAAGGGATGATTTTATCACAAATATGATTCAAAAAAATAAAGGGGTTCCTCAATTAAAATCACAAATCCAAAACCCCCAATTAGCTAATTTTCATCATAACTTATCCCAAATGTTTCCAATTTTA
>NW_020623465.1:0-905 GCF_003573695.1 Papaver somniferum
CTCAAAAGACGTAAAAACGAAAAGCTCTCACAATAGAAAAAAGGTTTAACGACTCTTTAATTTCTTTTCATTAAAAAAACTGATTTATAATAGCCAAGAGTTAAATAAGATTAAATGAAATGTATTAATAAGTTGTTAATTAGCATCATTAACCAATTCAACAAAAAACAGTTTTTGACATTAAAAACGAAATAAATTTATTCTTTAAAGGAATAATAAATTTTCATATTAAAACCATTTTAATGAGACACTAATTTATTGGAAATAAATAATGTTTTTAAACATATATTCCCAACAATCCCCCACTTATATTTTTCAAAACATATAGCTAGAACGTATAGAGTTGTGCATAAGCAAAGGTGTCTCGCGACTTGAACCTTTACGTAGTGTTAATAGGCTCTCTTGAAATCCGACCATAGAGTGAACATAAGTCTTGAACTCTAGGAGATAAAATTATTGCTTAACACACACGACTATACTAGTGTAAAGTCTAAAGCCAACGCATTACGGCCATGTGCTTGTATCCCAGTTTTTATGAATGATCTAGAGAAGTTCCCATATTCTCATAGAAAGCATCCACACTTTCACATTCATATAGGTGAGTTTATCAAGAGTACTTCCTGAAAGTACCTCACTCTAAATAGAGATATAAACATCATTAAGAGTTTAAAATTTTAAAATTAAAATTGAACTCAACTTTTTTCTCACTTCAGGATGTCATGTCGTGGGATGAATTCTTCAAAAGCATGATTCTCACATCTCCATATCATTTATGACTTCGTCTAGTCCCTTTGAACCTATTTCTAGGTTGGGTATCCATCATAGATGACTCAATCTCAATGGGCATCAAACTCATCCCTAAGATGTATTCACATCTTCTTATCAATCCTTTCGTCAAAGGACTA
>NW_020623466.1:0-635 GCF_003573695.1 Papaver somniferum
CTCAAAAGGATGAGTTGCTGCTGAAGGACTTTCCTTGAAGGATTCATGCCGCCTACTTGTGTTCTTTCTTTAGATGCTTTTTTGAGTGATTGTGAGGATTTCCTTTCACAATTTGATTTCAGGTTTTGAACTAATAGGTGCTTGAATTTTGAACTGGTTTATTTTTTGAGATAGTTTTGTGAATAATTTTTCCGAAAGAGTTTATTCTAAAATGGAATTTGCATCTTGGTTATGAATGATTGCATGTCATATGAAATTGCAAATATCGTGTGAAAAAGGAAACATGAAGGGAAACAAGCATGGTGTTTAATCATTGAATTTCTTTCTCCACATGTAGGATGCCAAGTCCCCAGTAAATTCTTAAACTATCTTTCTTGTAGAATCGTTTAATAGAACTTACTTGCTCTTTGGAACCTTATTTGCATGAAACTGAATCTTCCTGAGTAATCTCTTCAAGGAAGCCGTACGCATTAATTTCTAGAGAGGGAAGGCAACTCTTCTGATTTAAGTTTCTCCTGAATAATGCGCTTCAAGGCGTTGCATTCACTGGTAGGGTGATGAAGGAATCGATGATAGTGGCAATATCTCGGATCTATCACTTCTTGATCAGTCGGTTGATGCCATACAGGAGGCAG
>NW_020623467.1:0-367 GCF_003573695.1 Papaver somniferum
AATAGCCGTGACCCTACAAGAATATAGTTTATTTATTCCAAAGAGAGAATAAACAGGGAAACCAAAGGGATTAACAAGGAAACTAAAGGGTCAGAGAGCAAAAAAAATCAGAGAGAGAATTTGTAGAGGGAGATTACTGTTTTCTGAATTTTTCTCAATCAAATCAAATCAAATCAAATCAATCAAAATGGATGGTGATGATGATCAACACAGACCAAAGGGTAAAACCCCCATGACTGAAGAGCAACTATTGAAAGAGTTAGAAGAGAAAGAAAGATGTGAAAGGCTAACAGCCACTATGCAGATTGGGAAGATGAACAAGGATGATCCGGAGAAGGTAAAAAAGAGAGTAAATGACTTGTTATAT
>NW_020623468.1:0-615 GCF_003573695.1 Papaver somniferum
ACAAAATGTACATAACTACAATTTTTGGCATAACCACGTGAATTGTAAAAACACATATTAATCTATATAACCCACAAATTAAGTGTTGTACATATTTGACAAAATTTCATAAAATCTTTTAGCCTAATTCACATGAACATCAAAAATAAACCAAAAAACAACTAAAATTAATCACCTCAAAATTCAATAAAAAACAATACAAATTCAATTATTTTTAACCATATTCACATATGTACAAATCATCTCTTCTACATATATAACACACATAATCTACATAACTACCAATTTTTACAGTAGCCAAAGATTTTAAATCTATTCCACCCACAAATTAGATCTTCTATAACTATTTAAAATTTCTTTTAACCAAATTTACATAAGCAGCAAATATGGTTTTTTTCACATACATATTAATCTCTAAAATCATAAAACACACATACCCAATTATATTTAATCAATTTCATATTTATATTTGTTCGTTAAAACCCAATTTTATATAAACTAATTTTAACAAATAAAACCCTAAATAAATTATACAAAAATATGGATAAAACAAAAGAGATTAAGAAAAAAGAAACATACCTCTTTTGTAACCGGGATTCATCAAGTATCTCGTTT
>NW_020623469.1:0-837 GCF_003573695.1 Papaver somniferum
ATTTAAGCATATAAATCTTTAACATTTTTCAACCAAACAACTACAAGGAAACAACACAATCACTAAGTCACTCATTTCTAGCCTCCGTTGCGCAACTCTAATAAATCTGCAAGGATGTCAATTGAGGTGAGATGACAGCTCAATAAAATGCATTCCCAATTCTTTAAAGATGCTCAAACATATTCATTTTATCAAGAAAAAACATATAACAAAAACGCATTACAACTTCAATGATTTACTTATATGTCCATCAAACAAACTCATTTTTTTTATCTTTATGCACGAGTTTCCTCGGTTCGTGCCCCTCCATTCAAACAAGCCTATATATTTATTATAAAATCACATTCTCATACAACATACAAATTGATGTTCCAAACCATATCATGAACAAGTTGTAATTTCCCAATAATTCTTAACTTGGCAATCACACTATCATATCACACAAGACATATATAATAGGTTCACACTTGAGTTCAACAATTTATTGAAATATTTTTTGCACATTAGTTCATAAAACCAATAATATTTTCCAACAAATCGAATAATCTAGATTTCATTACATGATTCAAAAATTAATATTGTCATCACAACAAGTAAACATGAGTTCACTAATCATCCATTTGGGATTTAACGCATCAATTCACAATTCATCCATTTAAGTTTCGACTCATGAGTTCATAAAACCAATTATATGTTCCCAATAAATCATTTAATCTATATTTCAACACATCTCACTAACAAATCTTGAGTTCACAGTACCAAAACCTTGGTTCGTACACCCACATATCGTTTATCAGCACGGACATCCTCCATCGATGGTCTAGAACAAAAGTTCCT
>NW_020623470.1:0-476 GCF_003573695.1 Papaver somniferum
AACTTGTCTCAAACCAAGACAACTAGCTTCAACGGTAATAAACATGTTATGTCGCTTTCAGTGGGGACCACTCCTGCTGTGCCTCCTCCTAGGGGGACCAATCTAGCCGTTTTGGATAAGAATCAGATTTTGAATTCAAAACGAGCTGAGGAGTTGACAAAAGAAGCTGACTTGGCTGCTGCCAATCGTGTTTTGCCTCGTGCCTCCCCGCAAGATATTCAAAATTCCAAAGAGAGAGTCATTCACGCTAAAGGTGCTGACAACATCTGTGGGACGAATGCTGCTACCAATGAAGCCAATACTAATGAAGCTACTACAACCAATGAAGCCTCTACCATCAAGCAGTGTAACAACATGAAGTGCAACAACAAATCAGCTGTGGACTCTCCTAGGTGGGGGGATATCATGGACGAGGAAGACCGCCAGAAACGAGCTCAAGCTACGAAGAAGAAGGGGGACATTCTAGCAGGCAAAAA
>NW_020623471.1:0-410 GCF_003573695.1 Papaver somniferum
CTCAAACCTCACCTGGACGAGAACATCGGGTCTGTATATGGTAATCTTGCAACATGAGTTCAGTAATAGGTTGCAGTTTAATCCAATATGATTTACTTCACACCTCAAACCTCACCTGGACGATAACATCCGGTCTTTATATGGTAATCTTGCAACATGAGTTCAGTAATAGGTTGCAGTTTCATCCAATCTGATATGTTTCACACCTCAAATCTCACAAGGACGATAACTTCGGGTCTGTATATGGTAATCTTGCAACATGAGTTCAATTATAGGTTGCAGGTTCATCCAATCTGATATATTTCACATCTCAAACCTCACCTGGACGAGAACATAGAGTCTGTATATGGTAATATTGCAACATGAGCTTAGTAATAGGTCGCAGTTTCATCCACTCTGATATATTTTAC
>NW_020623472.1:0-803 GCF_003573695.1 Papaver somniferum
ATTCGTATGTCTAAACCAGTTGGTTTTCGTACTTACCCTGTGTTGGCTACCGGGAAAGTTAGTTCAATGAGTTCCTCAAATGTTCAGATGCAGAGACGTCTCAATAAAAATCGTCTAAGGAAAGATCAAGTCTTGTCTTCTGTTAACATGGAAAGTGATGATTTTGAGGATAACCTAAAGGAAATGATCAAATAATATAAAGAAACCATCAACAGGTTGCCTACCATCTCAAGAAAAAAATCTTCTTGTAAGGACTCAAACTATGTCTCTTATTTTGATGACAGTAAGTTTTATGATAATTTCTCTCATCAAAGAGGTTTCCTTCCTAGATTTGAAAGGAAAAAGATACTCAATCAAAAACACAATTCTTTTAATGAGCTCTGAGCTCATACTTGTGCTAATTAACCACAAGGGTTAAAGAACTTACTCATAAAACTCTTGTTGGGTAAGATGTGTCAATTAGTCAGGTATACTGATGGAAAAATTGTTTATGTTTGGTTGAGATATTTTCTTATCGTCCATAGCTAAACTTTTTATCACATACAAGGTTGCTTAAGTATTGTTTTGTATTTATTTTTATTTAAATAAAAAAATCCTTCTTTGGGTCGGGTTGTTTTCGTACATGTATTGTTACTATTACGAATCAATTTGTTGAAACCCTAAAGGTACTCTTCTCTAAGAAACCATATAAATACCAATCCTCTGAGTCACGTTCGCGTACTCTAGGATATTTTGGTTTATCAAGAATGACTTCCTCTTCACAAGCTTATGGTTTTGCTAAAGGTATTGGTTTTGAGTCCAGA
>NW_020623473.1:0-1714 GCF_003573695.1 Papaver somniferum
TATCAGGCAAGATCATCTCAAAGCATGACTCATTCCAAAATTATGATACACCTTGTCAATATAATTGTATTTCCTTCGTTTGTGAAAAAGTTAGGATGTCTCTTTACACTAAAAGAGTTTCCCTATGCAGTACTAAACATTATTTGCAGACACTGTTTTTAATAAGTTTTAGAATAAGACATCAGGGACACCAATCTATGTGTGTTCCTTTGAAGTATTTTGTGAAAATACTAAAAAAAATTCTTAGATGTTTTCTCAACTTTGTTGAATGCAAAAGTAGTTGGGAAAAAACTCTTTATTGGTGTCATGGTGTGCAAGGTTACTTTGTACTGTGTCTTCTTGACCATACAACAAAATTTGTTCAAGGGAAATTTTTGTTGATTATGTTGCTATATATATTTCATATATATTTTGATTCTCCATAAGCATAAATTTGTTTTAGGCTAAAAATATCCACAAGATATTTTGTTTGTGCTAAAAAATTTTTTTGCTTATCAAAACATAGTGTAATATAAAACAAACAAGCCTTTGTTTGCATTCATGCGGTTCATGTACGTTGAACTTGTAACCATTATGTGTTAGAACCGTGTTCCCGAACGTACATAGCCATTTCAGATTGCATCCCACCTACACATAAAAAGAGAAAGAACTCTTCTCGTTCTTTTCACCTTTTCTTCTCAACAGTTCGAGAACGAAAAAAAAAACCCAAGAGTTCACAAACTCGTAATCTCCAAAAACTTATTTCCCAATCGTTTTGAGTGTTCTTGTTACTAATGGATTCACAACAAAAAACTACTCAACGGGTTTGTCTCTGTCTCGCTTTTCCCTTCAGTTCCGGAGCTTCACCATTAACGGCAGTTCAAGTACCCAGTAATTTCTTCATCTTCTCTTTAAGTTTTCTTCAATTTTCAATGGCATCTAGGAAGAGACCAAGTCGTGGTGAGAGTTCAGGTGCTCACAATAGTGAAGATACCGTTTTTGATCCAAGCATGCAAACTAGGTTGGTTGATAATGAGGCTCAAAGTTATTATGTGGAATATAGTACAAAAAAGCCTATTATGGAAAGGATTTATGATTCCTCAGAACTTAGTGTAGAATATCTTCCTGGTTTCTTTAAGAATCATGAATGGGGTATAATTCTTCGTCTCATGGGAGCAGCGCATATAGAAATGACAACTTAATTATATGCAAACCTTCATGAACCTAACACAGTCAACTGCACTTTCAAGACCATTGTTCGAAATAAAGTTTTTCTTGTAAATCGTCAAATAATTGTTGAACTCTTGAACTTGTCCCGGGTTGGTGATTTCCAATTACCGCAACCTGAGCATTTGAGACCTTCTCCAAATGAGCTCTAAAACTTTCTTCTTGCAAAGGATGTATTCTGGAAGGATAGTAAGATTGATGTTCATGATGCTGAGTTGTTCCTCAAGGTTGCTGGGAAACTAATGGTGGCAAACTTGATGCCCAACACAATTGACAAACATTTTTGGACCAGACCTCTTGCTGAGTTGGTCTACTACATTGTTGAAGGGAGGAAGATTGATTTTTGTGGCCTTGTTATTCGTCAGATGATAAGTGTAAAACAGACTTAAAAGAAGACTCTTGGCTTTTCTTGTCTCATTTCAAGGATTTGTAGTCATTATGGCATCATTTCTGTTAGAACCAGTCTTGGAGGACCAAAAGTTTTGTCCATGAAAAGCATCGAAGAGAT
>NW_020623474.1:0-454 GCF_003573695.1 Papaver somniferum
ACCTTAGACTTAATTCTCAAAGGTTTAACTGACATTCATATGTCTAAACCAGTTGGTTTTCGTACTTACCCTGTGTATGTACCAGGAAGGTCAGTTCGATGAGTTCCTCAAATGCTCTAAAGCAGAATAGGAGTCTTAACAATTTTTTTTTGCTAGGTCAAAAAGGTTTATTAAGCAAAAAAACGTAATTACAAGAATTAAAAATTTGGAGCACACTTCTCCATACCCCCATAAACCAAAGGGGACTAAATAACGATTAAGAAATAACAAAAGCCATAACCACAAAAAAGAAAAACTAAAAGAAGCTACCTATATCTATAGCCAACTCCTTTCAATTTACTTCTGCTGCTACCAACTCTATACGATTTGCTCTTAGAAAAAATTCCATCCATAATATCCGTATCAAAAGCATAATTACCCAAGACATCCTCATCTTCATCCTCATAAAACTCTC
>NW_020623475.1:0-480 GCF_003573695.1 Papaver somniferum
GAGGACATCTTCTTCTCAAATTCAAAGGAAGCTTTTTGGCGGGAAAACTGGCAGCGCACATGCAGATTTTCGATCGATTTTTGGACGTGTTTTAGAGAGATTAAGAGCTGTAATTGGTTGAGATTGTTCCTGGAGGATTAAGGAAGCTTTTCCAGGTGTTATTTTGGGTCACAATTGGCTAGATAATCGAGTTGGAGAAAACAGAGTCGTGTATTATTTAGTGAGAAAAACTCAACACTGTCGAGTTTAATTCGTGGGAGACACTTTGTTGCATGAGTGTGAATCAATTTGGTACGGGTTTGCAGCATGTTGGAGCGTGAAAACACTAATCGACAGCGTGAGAAGGCAAGAAAGGAAAGAAATATCTCAAAAATATTCTCTCTTTACTGCCCGAGTAAATGAGAATATTTGAGAGTAATTGGGCGTGATTAAATGAGGCTGAGGAGTATAAATAGGTTTCTGATATCACATAGAAGGGCT
>NW_020623476.1:0-285 GCF_003573695.1 Papaver somniferum
AAACTCAAATTCCGACAAAGTTAGGTACCAAAGGAAAAGGTGTGCCATTTTATAGGCACCAAACTCAAAATACACCTTATTATAAATATTGTCTACTTATATAACTCTCTTTGTCCCCCAAGGTTTTGTGCAATCTCTTTTTCGACAATTTTGCTCATAACTTCTTCATACGAAGTGCGAATGACCTCATTCTTTTTCTGTTACCTCTGTCTTTCAGTTCCCCTCAGTATAAAGGAAAAGGTTTAGGATTTGGACGCTTAGAAATTGGTGTTTCATCCTTATTTT
>NW_020623477.1:0-972 GCF_003573695.1 Papaver somniferum
TGTCTGGACCATTTCCAATCTTTTTGCGTCAATTTAACACCATATAGAAAATCCTCCCTCCTTCGCTTTGCTCCGTCGGTTGGCCAATTAAATAATTACAGGGAGGTAGTCATTTGAGATTTACATAGACTTTCACAGATTTTTTATTTGAGTGACTCCCGCAGATTCTCTAAAAATATAGAGACTTCTAATGATTCCCTGAGAGTATATTAGAGAGTCTTTCTGGCTAAGCTGTCGGATATCCGATAAATATCCGATAGTATCCGGTTATAACAAAAAAGTTTAAAAACCCTTGTAAAATATTTTCATAATTGACACTTATGAGATATTTATCCGACAATATCCGATAGTATCCGATACTAGACTCGAAATTAGGATAAATTACAAATAAGTTCATATACTATCGGATATCGGATATTAACATTTCGGATGGGGTCTAATCCGTTTCCGATATGTTAAGGAAGAAATATCCGATAAAATATCCGATCCGATATCCGATAAAACGGATAAAATCCTATACGATCTCGAATACGCGGAACCGGATATCGGACAAATATTGACAGGCCTACATCTGAGGACAGCTTCACAATTTTCACACTAGCCTCAACAAGTTCCTTGTCTCAGATTTCCGACGACTTACCCGAATCCTACTCCAATACTGCTCGGAAAACTTCAGTCGCATCTCATATTCCATCACACAATCGAAAACGTCCAAATCTCCCTAATCGTCCAATTTGAAGATTTAACTTTAATATGAGCTTAATCTTCTTTTTATACACCCATCAAATCTCCATCAAAACCCTTACTTGTCTTTACCATCTTTACTAACAAAAACTTGAAAACCTAATAATCGCTAATACCCATTACATGTTCATTTATAATATTAAAATATGTTTTATTAACCAGTTTCTATATTCAGAAAATATATTTCTAGAACACCATCTGGTGCTTCGTTTGAATCAGCTGTGACTA
>NW_020623478.1:0-942 GCF_003573695.1 Papaver somniferum
TAAACAACAAGCCCAAAAATAAATTATTACAAACCCAAAATAGAAAAATAAAAAGCCCAAAAAATTGGGTTAATTATTACAAGCCCACAAATAAAAAAATTGGAAGCCCACAGGTTGGGTTCTCTCAATGAAATGGGTTTAGGCTTACCTTTTTAGCACAGCCCAGCTGCTCTGATATTGTTGCAAAAACCCAGTTGGGTTTTGGTTCTTTTCCTTGGTGGCGTCCCAGCAGAGGAAAAACAGGTTCAGAATCAGCAGGTCCAACAGCAAATGAAATGAAGCAGATGCAGATGCAAATGCTATGAAATGAAATGCAAAAATAGCTAAGAAAAACACAGATAAAACACAACACCGATCCCCGGCAACGGCGCCAAAAACTTGGCAGGTCCGGAAAGGCGTATAAATTTGGTGCAATGGAAACGCGCCTACAGTAATACCGCAAGTGCACGGTCGTCAGTTGTAGCTCGTGCAAGTACGGGTCGATCCACAGAGATCGGGTGTGTTTCGGAAGTGTTTTAGCTAAATTGGGTTCCTAGTTTTGCTTTGGGCTTAGAAGCCCTTTGGAAGTGTTGGGCTTAATGTACTATTGGGTTTGAATGCCCTTTGAATGGATTGGGCTTAATGAGTTTGGGCTTTGGCTTGAAACAACTGGGCTTTGGTTAAGCCCACAGGTTGACTGAATTGGGCTTGGCTATTTGAACTAGGCCTTTGGTCTTAACTATGGAATGGGCCTTAGTGAACTGTGGCTAAGCCTTTAGGGAGGAGGCAGCAGTGGAGCTGCAGGGAGGCAGCTGCAGCAGCAACAGAAGGGCAACTGCAAGGGGGGCAACAGCAACAACAGCTGCAATGGAAGTGGTAGCAGTAGTAGCAACTGCACAACAGAAGAGCAGCTCAGGAGAAGCAAGAGCTGCACAGCAAAGTGGAAACAACAGCAGCTCTGCA
>NW_020623479.1:0-406 GCF_003573695.1 Papaver somniferum
CTCAACAATAGTAAACCGAATTTATGCATATGAACACTTTCATATCAACCTTGTTCATCTTAATCACAACTAGTTCAAATGACTCAAATGAAACTAGTTACAGAGTTGTTCAATTGTTTATATTCTCATTGAAGTATACAAAACACAATTGAAACAAAATCGATTTTGATTCACTCGAATCAATTCATGAACATTATAGCCACGGTTTGCAAAGATTGCATTCCTTATTATATAAATGTATTTGTTCACGAATAAACCGATTTTAGAACTTAACCCACTCAGGTATGCAAACGGGTACGCATACACTAGATTACCTAACAATAGACCTAATGGGATCCTAGGATACTTCGTATAATGTTTCTCTACCTTCCAATTAAGAATACTGGCCAAATATTTCACTTTTTGG
>NW_020623480.1:0-458 GCF_003573695.1 Papaver somniferum
AGGCATGCTGCCTCAACTCACCGTCCTCTTGGTGTTGAGACATGAAAATTTCTCAACACAACAATTGTGTTGTCAGGCATACTGCCTCCACACGTTTTCCTCTTAGTGTTGAGATGTGCAAATTCCTCTACACCACTATTGTGTTTCCAGGCATGCTACCTCGTCACATCCTTTCCCTTAGTGTAAAGACGTGCGAATTCCTCAACACTCACCACTATGTTGCCAGGAATGCTGCCTCAACACACCTTTCCTCTTAGTTTTGAGACCTGTAATTCCTCAACACTCACTACTTTGTTGATAGACATGCTTCCTCAACACATCCTTCCTCTTAGTGTTGATACGTGTAAATTCCTCAACACTCACTTCTGTGTTGTCAGGCATGCTGCCTCAACACACACTTCCTCTTAGTTTGAGACATGCAAATTCCTCAACAATCACCACTGTGTTGCCAGGTATGC
>NW_020623481.1:0-334 GCF_003573695.1 Papaver somniferum
TCTTCTTGGTTTTGAGACGTGCAAATTCCTCAACACCACTACTGTGTTTCTAGGCATGCTTTCTCGACATATTCTTCCTCTTGGTGTTGAGACGTATAAATTCCTCAACACCACCACTGTGTTGCTAGGCATGCTTCCTCAACACATTTTCCTCTCGGTGTTAAGACTTGCAAATTACTCAACACCACTACTGTGTTGCAAGGCATGCTTCCTCAACATATTCTTCCTCTTGGTGTTGAGATGTGCAAATTTCTCAACACCACTATTGTGTTGCTAGACATGCTTCCTCGACACATTCTTCCTCTTAGTGTTGAGACGTGCAAATTCCTCAACA
>NW_020623482.1:0-270 GCF_003573695.1 Papaver somniferum
CTCAACACTCACTACTGTGTCGCCAGGCATGCTGCTTCAACACATCTTTCCTCTTAGTGTTGAGACATGCAAATTCCTCAACACTCACTACTTTGTTGCCAGACATATTACCTCAAAATATCCTCACCTTAGTGTTGAGATGTGCAAATTTCTCAACACTCACTACTGTGTCGCCAGGCATGCTGCTTCAAGACATCTTTCCTCTTAGTGTTTAGACGTGCAAATTCCTAAACAGTCACTACTGTGTTTCCAGGCATGCTAATTCAACAC
>NW_020623483.1:0-268 GCF_003573695.1 Papaver somniferum
CTCAACACTCACTACTGTGTTGCCAGGCATGCTGCCTCAACACACCTTTGCTCTTCGTGTTGAGACGTGTAATTTCCTCAACACTCACTATTGTGTTGTCAAGCATGCTGCCTCAACACACTCCCCTCTTGGTGTTGAGACATGCAAATTCCTCAACACCACTATTGTGTTGTCAGGCATACTGCCTCAACACATTTTTCCTCTTAGTGTTGAGACGTGTAAATTCCTCAACACTCACTACTGTGTTGCTAGGCATGCTTCCTCAACA
>NW_020623484.1:0-922 GCF_003573695.1 Papaver somniferum
GTCTCAACACTAAGAGGAAGAATGTGTTGAGGAAGTATGACTAGCAACAAAGTAGTGGTGTTGAAGAATTTGCACGTCTCAACACCAAGAGGAAAATGTGTTGAGGAAGAATGCTTAGCAACACAGTAGTGGTGTTGAGGAAATACACGTCTCAACAGCAAGAGGAAGAATGTGTTGAGGAAGCATGCCTAGCAACACAATAGTGGTATTGAGGAATTTGCACGTCTCAACACCAAGAGGAAGAATGTGTTTATGAAGCATGCCTAGCAACACAGTAGTGGTGTTGAGGAATTTTCACATCTTAACACCAAGAGGAATAATGTGTTGAGGTAGCATGCCTAGCAACACAGTAGTGGTGTTGACGAATTTGCACGTCTCAACACTAAGAGGAAGAATGTGTTGAGGAAGTATGACTAGCAACAAAGTAGTGGTGTTGAAGAATTTGCACGTCTCAACACCAAGAGGAAAATGTGTTGAGGAAGAATGCTTAGCAACACAGTAGTGGTGTTGAGGAAATACACGTCTCAACAGCAAGAGGAAGAATGTGTTGAGGAAGCATGCCTAGCAACACAATAGTGGTATTGAGGAATTTGCACGTCTCAACACCAAGAGGAAGAATGTGTTTATGAAGCATGCCTAGCAACACAGTAATGGTGTTGAGGAATTTTCACATCTCAACACCAAGAGGAAAATGTGTTTAGGAAGAATTCCTAGAAACAGAGTAGTGGTGTTTATGAATTTGCACGTCTCAACACCAAGATGAAGAATGTGTTGAGGAAGAATGCCTAGCAACACAATAGTGGTGTTGAGGAATTTTCACGTCTCAATACCAAGAGGAAGAATGTGTTGAGGAAGAAACACAGTAGTGGTGTTGAGGAATTTGCACGTCTCAACACCAAGAGGAAAATGTGTTGAGGAAGGA
>NW_020623485.1:0-371 GCF_003573695.1 Papaver somniferum
CTCAACAGGTGTCTATTTTTATTGGAAACATGCTAATGATCAGGACATGTTGGTCTATAGACCCACATGATCTTGATATTTTAGCCAAGTTTTGAAGCCTAGATTTGTTACTTATAGCAGTTTCGAGTGTTACCAAATTTTGTTACACACTCGAAATTTGTTACTTATAGTGTACATTCGAATAGCCTAGATTTGTTACTTATAAGCCTAGATTTGTTACTTATAGCCAAGATTTGTTACTTATAGTGTACATTCGAATAATACACACTCGAAAAAACTCGAACGCTATAATTTATCTCAACGGGTGTCTATTTTTATTGGAAACATGCTAATGATCAGGACATGTTGGTCTATAGACCTACATGATCTTA
>NW_020623486.1:0-481 GCF_003573695.1 Papaver somniferum
TATGCGAGAGATAAGGAAGGGAAGTAAGTACTCAACCTAGTGAAGTTTCCAAAATTAGAAGATTGGAAAAAACAACAAATTTCATTTAGCGCAGAAGAGGTACCAGGAGGTGGTGAACTTCATGAGAGTTCGCTTGTAGTTAAATTAGAAATCAAACCAAGGATGAGAAAGGAAGATGATAAAGTCACGGAAGATGACACATGGGCGATAAACATAATACTAATAGATCATGGGAGCTCGGTAGACATACTGTTTTATCATGCATATAAGATAATGGGTGGAAAGGACGAAGAACCGATTCCGTATACTTATAAGATATATGGTTTCAATGGATCCGCTAACAAGCCCAAAGGGGAGGTGACTATGCGAATCCCTCTTAAGACAATTACCACAGAAATAACCTTTTGTGTTGTAGATATGGAATCCCCGTACAATGAATTAATTGGAAGACCATGGTTACATATCATCAGTGTATTAATTT
>NW_020623487.1:0-402 GCF_003573695.1 Papaver somniferum
CTCAAGAGGTGTCTATTTTGATTAAAAACATGCTATTGATCAGGACATTTCGGTCTATAGACCCACATGATATTGATATGTTAGCCAAGTTTTGAAGGCTAGGCCTCATAAACACGAATTTCTACTTAGAGAAGTTTCGAGTGTATATCCAAATAATACACACTCGAAAAGACTCGAACGCTATAATTTAGCTCAACATGTGTATATTTTTATTGGAAATATGCTAATTATCAGGACATGTTGGTCTATAGACCCACATGATCTTGATATTTTAGCCAAGTTTTAAAGGCTAGGCCTCATAAACAAGATTTGTCTACTTAGAGCAGTTTGGAGTGTACATTCGAAAAATACACACTCGAAAAGACTCGAACGCTATAATTTAGCTCAAGAGGTGTCTATTTT
>NW_020623488.1:0-1518 GCF_003573695.1 Papaver somniferum
ATTTATTAAATAAATAATAACAGTAAGAAATAAAAATAAAATAAAGTGAATTTATTTACAAGATTTACACCGACTACGATAATATTTAGAGACTAATTAATCTTAATAAATTAATATTTAGTTAATCCAGCACTGGAGAATAGTAAGGTTGGTAATTCTGATGTGTTCGGGTGATACTTGTTACGTAGGTAGGATTGTCAGGAGTCATGAACCTAGACAGGGCAACTGCATTCTTGTATCGCTAGGCATTGAAGGGAGACTTGTTTCTTTTAGTGGACTAATAGATCCCAAATTTTACTTGGAAACTTATTTATAGAATAATTTCTCTCGCAATTATAACTAGTAACTCATTGAAATGGAAATTAGTATTTTGAACCTAGAGCCACACATTTTAGTTGTAGAAGTCGTATATGTTTGTGCTTTATTTCTTATTGTTTGCGCTTAGATAGGAAATAAGATTATTCTTTAAGGTGGAGAGTTTTTGAAGACCAGAAGGACATGGTTTGATTTTCGAGGACGGAAATGAATAAGGTGGGGAGAATGTAAAGACCCTCAAGCTCGTCAATGCGAATGGACTGGTCTAGCAATGTTCAAGGGAGGAATTAACGACTAATGACTCGCTTAATTAGAGATGAACCTTAATTATAATAAATTAATCTAACAACGATTTAGATACAAAACTAATATCATTGAATTGGTCTCGAAAATTTATATGAAATGGACAACTCGCATGCGTCATTCGGACACCGGATAAAGATAACCCTACTGGTTTCACGTGTCAAAGTGAGTGGGTGTCTCATCACCTTGGTCGGCCTTATCTTCAGATAGATAAGATAACTCTCGTTTCTCTTAATTATTTTTCTTCTTTCTTTCTTATTTCTCCTTCCTTCTTCGTTTTTCGTTCTTCTTTTCTACGAATTCGAGAGATCAATTGAGAGATTTATGAACAGTATAGGGTGGAACAGATTATGGCTAGCTCTTAGTGATGTTGTTGTTGTTCGTTGCTGATCCAGACTCGAAGGAGAAAGTGAAATAGAAGTTAGGGTTTCTGAAAAATTATTTGGAGTTCAATTAGGTGATGATTAAGAGGAGTTTTGGGTTCATCAGAGATGAAGAATGAAAGGGGTATTGTTTGATTAAGGCTATCGATATGTTTTGGTGGTGAGTTAAGGAATTATGGTTTTATAAAAAAAACTCAGAGAAGATTCAAAAGAGGGAATTGTTGTTCTAGGAGGATGATTGGAGTTGGGTATTAAGTAATTGAGTAAATTAGGCTGGAATTGTATGTGAAATCTTATCTCAAATGATGATATGGATGGTGGTGATTAAGTTCAAGATTTGAAGACATCGATTATAAGGTTTTGGTAGAAATAAATTGGGGGAAGAGCAATTCAGTGGATGATGGTATTGGGTAAGCTTTTGATTGCTTTAATTTTGGTATTTGAAGGATATATTATTGAATTGTTGAAGTTATAAGAATTGGAATGATTTTACTGAGGTTGAATTATATATTTGGTG
>NW_020623489.1:0-29218 GCF_003573695.1 Papaver somniferum
CAACAACTACTGAACCCAAAATGGGAGGAAATTTTCACGTGTACTTGTCGTTGATTTTCTTAATAGCCTCTCTAGCTAGCCTTCCCTAAATGGGAGGAAATTTTTAGCGGGTCAGTCATGCGCTTGTTCTTCCCTTTCTACTTAGTTGAGTCATGTAATTTTTCTTCTTATAGATAGGTAAGTCATGTAATTTTTCTTTTTTTAAAGCATATATATATATATACACGATTGTGGCAGCTCTTTTGGATTAAGAATTAAATCATAAATCCATTTTTTTCTTTTTGAGAGTTGTATCCGAGCAAAATCACAAACTGCATAAACTATTTATATATATAATGAAAAGTCAATTATTATTTGCCTTGTTTCTTTCTATTAGACTATTGGTAATGGTTGCTTCAGAGGAGATTGACGACGCCTATTGCCCTGTGGATGAAGAAGATAAAATACGTCAAGTAAGAACTAGTGATACTGTGTAGCTTGATAGTTTTTTAAACCAATATTTTCACTTACTATTTGTAGTTTTTAAACAGGCCTACTATATCGGTGGAGATGCTTCCTTCGAACTAAGAGTACAGTGGGGTTATTCAAGATGTAATACTTTTGCCAACATTGATTGCAGACCTGATATTCCAAAAGAATTTACCATCCATGGTTTATGGAGGGACAATGGATATAATCAGGGACGACCATTAGTGAACACTGTGTACAAAACAAGAAAGGTAATGTTATGTGATTTTGTACAGAATTTTTCTGCTCGGTTTTCGTCGGAGTACTAATTATTTTATTTTATTTTGTGAACAGATAAATAAGAAAGTTCAAGAGAAGATGAAAAAGTGTTGGGCAAGCATGGATCTTCATAATGGAGAAGTAAATGACGCTTATTTCTGGTCGCATGAGTGGGTTCGTCATGGCCAGTATACTGGCTGGTCTCAAGGTTGTTATTTTTCAGAGGCGGTAAACCTATTTGAGAAGCAAGAAATAACCGGTGTTATACTCACACGTTTCCCTCCTGGACCTACCCAAACTCTTAGTGTGAGGGATTTGGAAAGAGGCGTTCATGCTGAGAAAAATATCATTGTGTTTGTGAAGTGCAACACCAACAAGGATGATGACCAACAGTTGCAAGAAATTGGCATTTATTATCGCTATAAAGGAGGCAAATGGTCTGCAATTGACCACCCAAAGCAATCAGAGTGCAATACCAACATTCCCATGGTCTTTCCGTACGAATGAGTCAATTTTTTTTAGATAATTAATATTTAATAGAGGAAAGCGGTCTAAGATATTTGATTTCGTGTAAGCTTGGCAATAATAAACTTTCCCCTTATCATTTACGTTTTTTGGTAGTAAGCTTTCCTGTATCATCTTCTCTCTATTACTGTGTTAGTAAGTTATCTTTGTTATTCAAATTATGCAGTACTTGAATATTTTCGACTATGATCCCTTTTTGAATGGATTGGATATGTTAAACTAAAAGAGTTTAGTGTTGCAGTATTTCGAATGTATATGGATGCACGATACACTCATCTACTTCATTGAACATATGCTTAATTAATTGGAAAACATTAGTTATCATTGACTACAAGCAATCTCTTAAATTTTTTCTAACAGTAGAAGTAATGCTTAATACTTCAATATCTTTTGTCTCCCTCTAAAATAAATAAAAGAATTTAATTCTAAGGAACTCATTTTTTGGTGTAAAAGAATTTCACAATCGATTAAATGAAAATTTATCAGGAACCAACATTTTTGAACTGCAACTTGACTCAATCCTCCAAAAAGCTTTGTACACAGTCCGGTCATTGCTTGCCATCATCTCTGCAGTCGCGCACCACAATTCGTCCTACATAAACAATAAAGAACCTTCAAAAAGTGTCACAAACAGTGAGATTTATGTAAGAAACGCCGAAAGAACCGAGCTTGTAAGTGTGAGTGATATGTATTTGCACTTATAAGGGCAAAATGTCGATCTGCAACAATGCATTCTCATTTTGATTTGTAATAATGGGAAAGGGAAAGTGGATGATTCTAATAATGGGAAAGGGAAGCGATCACCAATCTAGTGTTTGATGTTTGATATTGAGTTGTTTAATTTTGATTTGTAGAAATTTTACGAGGTGAGTTTCCAATAGAAGTACTATAGTAATTTGACGAGGTGGGTTTCCCATTCTTTCTCATTTTGCTAATCATTTTCATTCAATTGATTTATACACATTCGTAGTATTTAATTTAAAATTTATATGTTCTACATATTTTCTACGATAATAATTCACTTCTTCATTCCCGTCCATTTCTAATACATTACTCGAAATTCTATCTAATTGAATGCCGAAGGTAATTACCGAATTTGTTTCCAATCATTACCTAGCTCTTGACTTTATATTGGCCAGATAAATTTGAAAAATCGTATTCCTTGTCCGTTTTGTAATTAGCACAATTTGTATGATCTTAAATACTATTTATATCCTAATTTCGTGATTAAAAAAAAAATTGGGACAGAGAAAAGAAAGAATCGGAAAAATCTGATTCCTATGATTTAACATGAAATTGATTTAGGTGTTTTATCAAAACCTTGAAAATTTTAAAATTATATCATTAATTCTTTTTTTTCTTCAAAAAATCGGTGGAAAAATCGGTCAATTTTCCCGATTTACTGTCAGTAGTTCCCATCCTCGGTGAACTATTGATGGACATTCAGTTAAAATAATGGATAACTGGATAAACCAATTTATGTAAGAGAAATTGAATAAGGCCGAGCGAATTGGATAATATTGATAGATAAAGGGTGAAATACACAAAGGTCGATGGACATTCAGTTAAAATAAGGGATAACTAGATAAACCAATCTATCTAAGAGAAACTGAGTGAGGTCCAACGATATTGGGTAAGATTAAGTCAAAACGAAGGAATTTTAGTTTATTTGATCGATAACCATATAAACTCATGGAATCTAAGAAAAATTGAGTGAGATCCAATAACATTGGACAAGATTGATAAATAATGTCTTTAATTAATTAAGGTCGATGAACATTCAATTAAAATGATAGATAACTAAAGAACCTAATAATTTTTGGGAAAATCTGAGTGAGGCCGATTGACATTGGGTAAGATTGAAAAATAACAAGTGAAATTAAGTGAAGCCACGAAAATTCGGTTTATTTGATAGATAACAATGTGGCGAAATCGACTTAGGTCGATCGATTGAGATGCACTTGTATAAACCAAACAGTAGTTTTCGGATAACAGGGCCGGTCTAATTTAAATCGAAACCGAAGAAATAGAAGTAGAGACAGACTGCATATCTAATATGTGCGAAGCAGAAAGAGAAAGCACAAAAGGACAAAGAGAAAACATCAAGAAAACACACTTTCCTTGATCCATATGACAATCTTAAATCAAATCTTTATCGTCCAAAGATTTTCATAATCCGTATGCAACCTTATCTTCTTCACCATAAATAAATGTCTTCAACACCACAGAACTCGTCATTTTCAGATCTGAAAATATGGGCGGTGGTATCAATGACAAAGCTGGTTCAAGTAGTATGATAGTGTGTTATACCGAATTTGAAGTTCGAATAGACATTGAGCTTCATATTTAATGATTTCGATGATGTATCATGCTAAGTTTGAAGTCAAAACCCTTCTGAAGCTTCGTGGTTCATAGTTTGTATGCCATTATACCACATTTAAAGTACGAATCGACATTGAGATTCATATTTATCTATTTTGATGATGTATCCTTCTAAGTTTGAAGTCAGAACCCTCCTAGAGCTTCTTGGTTCATAGTGTCGTTGTCGTTATACCGAATTTGAAGTTCAAGTCGGCATTGAGCTTCATATTTATCGATTTTGATGATGTATCATGCTAAGTTTGAAGTCAAAACCCTCTTGAAGCTTTGTGGTTCATAGTTTCTATGTCGTTATACCGAATTTGAAGTTCGAATCGACACTGAGCTTCATATTTATCGATAAATATGATGTATCATGCTAAGTTTGAAGCCAGAACCCTCCCGGAACTTCTTGGTTCATAGTTCCTATGCCGTTATACCAAATTTGAAGTTCAAATCGATACTGATCTTCATATTTATCGGTAATGAATATTAGAAATTACTTCATGAACTATATGACTAGTAGAAATTACTTCATGACCTATGTGACTAGTCGAAATTCAAACCGGAAACACACAGAGATAGCACAAAAACACAAAGAAACACACCAATTATCAATTTCATTTTTCATTTTCCAGATTCATTCTTATGTATTTTTTGGATTTTTTATATCATAATGTCGATAACAATGTCCTAAATTTATTAATATTTTTTTTGGATTTTTTTTCGTTTCGAATGTTGATAACAAAACCGGATACATGAGTTCATATTAGCACTAACAGAAACACACTTACTTCTCAATCCGTATGAACATCCCAAATATAATATCAACCATCAAGATCTTTTTCTTGATTCGTACGAGTGGATCAAACGAAATATGGTACGTCGATCATTTTAATTTTCATTCTTGGTTGTATCCCTCAACCACTCCAACTCTAATTCCAATCTGGTTCTCTCTTTCTTTCCTCCTCTCCTCCGAAAAACACCTCTCCTCTCCTCCGAAACACACCGCCGGCGCTCCATCACCACGGCTGCTCTTCTCTCAATCCCTCTTCTTCATCTCTATTTCTTGATTGAATCGACCCATATTAATTCTCATCTGCAATTTCTGGTGAAAATTATCACAACTTCAGTCACAGAAACTCATCAATTGAATACCTCAGATCCACCTTATACAAACCCTAAATCAAACGAAACCCAATTTCAATTCGTAATCTGCTACTGATTTCTTCTTTCACTGATTCAATCTCAGAACCCCTTTCAATTCTTCATTCAACATCTAAACTAGCCATAAGAATCATATATCTCCATCCCTGAACATCGAATCAACAACAAAAAATTCATTATCTCTTCCATTTCTGTTTAAAGTTTCTTAATCATGGGTTCGATTTGTGGAATTGGTGTTGCTGCTGCTAGAAATCAAGATGGATGGTGAATTATAGTTAGGGTTTGAACAAGATGAAGATTTTGACTGAACTGTAGGTGGAATTGATTACAGAAAAGAAGGAATTGAAATCGGTGATGTCGGCTGAGTAGAGAAGAACTAAATGGTTCTCTATGTGATTCGAATGCTTAGATTATTGGAAGAAGAATTTTTAAGTGGGTTGAGTAGGTTGTGAAATGAAGAGTATGGTTGTCTGTGTTAGTGGTGTGTGGTCTGGTAAATCTTGAGACACTGGTAATGAATATGTAATATGGGAGATGGCTTGTGCTGAGACAGATGATGGAGTTTTCCGTGGTGATTGTACTGGATGAACATGGCAGAATGGCGAAATCAGTTGCAGCTGCAATTGCAATAAACAAGTTGGTGGATGGAAGACATTGAATGAGTTAAAGAAGATGGGAATCTGCTCTGTGATTTATTATGGTCATATCTTAGTAGAGATTCTAAGGGGTGGGGGATGAACGACAGAGGAGTTTCATACACTTTCGGTGCTGATGCATTAGCACTATTCCTAATGAAGCAGGACCTGTAAATAAGCAAGATGCAAAATTAGAGTCTCTTCATTTGCAGAGAGACACTTAAATGGCGAACAGTGGAATGATGGACTATTAGCTACAGTTAGGAAGCGAGTAATTTTCTTCTCAATACTTTACTGTAGTTAATAAAAGGCAAGCTTAATCATTATATGTGGTGCATTACTTAAACCACTATGGTCAACATGCTTTAGTTGCATTGCATGCTAAATGTTCAGTTAAATTGATTTAATTGGTCAACTACATTTTAAGTATGCTAATAAGCTCGATCGTTTTTGTTGTATCAGGTTCACATGGAGTTAGAAAGAAAAGCAATGCAGGGGGATGCTAGCATGGCAGTGAATTCTCACTTCCATGGGAAAATTACTTATATAGCAGGAACTAAGGTATTCTTTTATGCAAGACATATAGTAATTTAGTGAATATGACTTTTTCAGTTTGCATAATATGCTAGAGTTGATGGTCAAGTCTGATTTCCAGCTTGTGGTGCTCTTACGTTATCCAATTTGAATAAATGAGTAATTCATTAGGTTTTTTATTTGAGCAGGTAATTTGCTGTCTGAAGGGAGCTAGAATTGGCATCCAGTATGAGACACCTTTTTCCGGTAAAACCCATCATTTGTATTTTGATTTTGTTTAATTTTGGGCTTAATTTTACCGTACTCAATTGATTTTCCTTTTTAGGTCTGTTTAGGTTATGCATTTTAAGAGACCCTGGGTTTGGATTTTGTACTGAAGTAAGAAAAAATGGTGATGAGTAACAACAATTATGAAGAAACAAGGTTACAGAGAATGAAAGAGAACAACAAGAGAATGGAAGAACTCAAACTCAACAGATGGGGTTTGGTTGATTTGGGTTTTGGTTCAAATCTGAATCAACGATGGTTTGTGTTTGAGCTAAGAGATGAAATTTAGGGTTTAATTACTGAGAATCGAGAGATCATTGAGAAGAATTAGGTGATGGGTTTTTGTGGTTGTTCTTCAAGGGTGAGATTTTTGTCATTTTCTTATGTTCTGATTAGATTCATTCAAAACCCATAACTGAATCGGGCTTTGAGTTGGATTCAGTAAAAGGGTGTAGCTCAATTTTGAGTTTTATGTTACAGTTTTGTTCAATCTTTATGTATTTTCAATTGTAAGTTTTCAGAGTTAGTTTTCTTCTTTTATTTTCCCTTTTATTCGGATCTATTTAACTTCTTTGGTCATCACTGTTTCAATTTCTGATTAACTCATTGTTCGAATTACAGGTTTGAAGAAGATATTTGGACCGAGATAGAAAAATATGTAGACGAAAATGTATATTAATGCTTAAACCCTCTTGTCGTTGGTTTCGTCGTGTAATTTGGAAGAAGACAGTGTATGGAAATGCGCTTGTTTACGTGATCTTTAAGTTCCTCCGTTTTGCCAACAAGTCTCCTCTATATGGACCCAATTCTGTATTTGGTAAATTTGACTCCATCCCTTACTTGTGTGTATGTAAGTTAATCGAAAAGTTAGTTTCTACTGAACTTTGTTGTTCTGGTTTTGTGGTTTTCATGTGTGAGTCATTCTTATCAAGTGGTGCAGTTCTGAAGAGCTTAAGGGATTCAAGCATCAAATTTTTTTTGTCAGGTAATTGTGGTTTTTTTTTTTTGCCACTGATGATATTATATCATGTATTTTCGGTTGATATAGATTACTGAGGATTTAAGAAGCCTCTTATCTATCATGGTTTGGGTTGGGACCACATACTTGATGATGTTATATTGTTATGACAAGTTTATGGGTTCAGGATATGATTCTTTCGCTTCACATGATTCTTCATCATCGTCTTCAACTGATTCTGATAATGAAAATCTTGGTTTAATTTGAGAAATGATTTCAGTCGGTAATTTGAGATTTAGTTTTATGTTAGCTTTTCATATTGTTGATAGAGTTTTAGTTTTTTTCTATTTCTGGTTTGGTTATTACGTTTTTGGTATTTGTAGTCTTCAATTTGAAAAGATTTAGATCATTGGGTTGTTCAATCCTTCAGTTAGATGGATTTTTTAAGTTTGGGTTTGCCTTTATGTGTATTGTTATCGTTAAATTTACCTCCTTTACATTGTTGGTTTTCAGATTCATAGCTCGTGATGGAAAAAAGAAACTCAAGTGATCCTAAAAGTCTAGAAATTGGACTGATACCAAAGAAAGAAATTGGATTCTTGTTGAAACCAAAGCAAGATGTGGTTTCTAAATCTGCTACTTGGATTGTCCATGAAAAACATCAGAAGTGAGTTTTCTCTTAATATGAATGAGATTTTTTTATATAGATGAATGCGATTGTTTTATATGTTGGTTCATTGTCTAAATCAGATTGGTTGTTTACACTGCTCACAACAGATGACTTTATGATCAGTGGGGGACAATGTATGTCAACCTATACAACAGGTGAGATATACAATGTCCACTCATCATCAATTATGCAAGAAATTTCCCTGAAAGTAGTTTTTACATTTTATGATATGTTGTTGATGGTTTTGCTGACATTCATGGTTAAATGTTTTCGTACAGGATCAATTTGACACCATATATTTGTCAGACAATGATAGTTATGTTATGTACTCTCGCCCTCATTTTTTAGATCGTACGCCTTGTTTACTGTTTGGATCTCCTCCAAATTATTGTATATGCAGTTCTATGTATATTCTTAAATATATCCACTATCTCATGATTATAATCATGCGAATCACTTCCCTTATGCTACAGCCTAATCTCTCACGTTGCTTTTGATTCCTTTCGTGATGTTATTAGAGTATGAGTACTCCGTCAAGATCCCAATGATGAATGATCATAAAGGAACTTAAAACACAAGAATGATGGCAGTATAAATCTCTTATTATGAGCTTGGTGCCACAAAGTCGAAAGAGTGTTCATCTTTTGTTTCAAAATTAAGGAAATTGTAATCATCATCTTTTAGAGAAATGATTAGTTTGTATTTTTAATCTTTTTGTTCCTGTAAAGATTGTCTTTTTTTTTAAGAAATGATGTAAATTGATCTATGCGATATAATAAAACTTGATTCAGTTTTTAATTTGGTTCATAATTTGTTTTAGTATCAATTTTAATTGTAATTTTAATTTCAATTTGGGAGTATCTAAATTGAAATCGACCGGATACTTCGGGCACCAGAACAACAGGTGTAGCCGGTAAAAAGTTTGGTATCTCAAAAATATAAGCAACCAACTTCAGGTGTTTCACTTGCTCTATTATTATGGTTGGTCTATCTATGAAGCGATCGGCGCGTTGGTTTATTTATGAAGTGATCAATGTTTCACTTGATGTATTTTGGTTGGTCTAGCTTTAAAACGATTACTATTTTACTTGCTCTAGGAAGGTCGTTCTAGCCATGTAGCAATTAAGATAGAAGACGCTACATGATAGTTGCTTGATTACTAAAGCGATTGCTTAGCTGCTCTAGACTTGTTGAAATCCCACCTTTTGCAACTCCAGAGCGAGAGCCAAATTAAGTCGCTTTAAGGGATATAGCGACTCAATATGGGCTTTTCCAACCAAAAATGCCTCGTCGCTTAATCCAACTTTTCTTGTAGTAATTGTCTTACATCTCATATCCCGTTCGGTGCTCACCTCTCATAGACCTAACAGTCGTGCAATTGAAACTTAAAATTGATCGTTTAGCACTCGTTAGAGATTATAAGCCTCTTCTCCGGTTACATACTTAAAACTTCGGTTACAAAACATATATAGGCCGGTTTTTTCAGGATGACAATCATAGGCCCGTTTTTATGAAAGTTACAAATCTAGGCCGGTTTTGACCGTTTTATTGAAAAACGGCTAACGATGGTTATCCACCTTTTTGGTACCGTTAGTATAAGATAAAAAGATTTATAAGTCCTTCAGCTCACATTTAAGTTCTTCAACTCAGTGAGTTTCTTTTGCTAACTCAGTTCATCGGCATATCTTCCAGAATCTTTTCTATCAGCATCAAAAAATTGTGGCCATTACTGCAACAACAAGCAATCCAAAACAAACCCATCAAACCCTTCTCTCAAATCACCCACACTCTATAACCTACACCTGTTTGCAAATCCGTTGCAGCATCACCATCCTACCAACTCAACAACACAAACCCATGAATTCAACACACACGACCTTTCTATTCCGGATTCAGATCTCATCAAAACACTTGAATCGGACAACACATGATCAATTCCATCATCTTCACAGCACCAGTACAAACCCTAGACTGTTATCAATTCGACCTAAATCCATGGAAGAAAATTTCATGTCTTAACCATGTTTTTCTCGATTTCACCAACCTTTATTTGCTTCTTGACCTCAGATTGTCTTACTCGATCGGCAAATACCCTTTTTCTTTAAATTCTTCTCCGCCACTTCTCAAATCCATGCATGCGATGGATGAAACATCAACAGAAGATGTTATTGTTGGTGCTTATGTTATGAAGAAGAGAGTGTAGCCGCTGATTACGTTGGATCTCATAGAGATGTGCTTTATAAGATGTGTGGACAAAATAAACACACGTGTAACTATCATTTTTGTCTAATCTAAGCCGTTGACTTTCATAGAGATGGACACAGATGAGATCCACACTCAACCTTGCAACATGTGGCGACTTTCAATTTCATTTAATCTAAGCCGTTGTCCATTTCCGATATTTACACTAGTTTCAGATCAAACATCCTCCTCCGTACACATGTGTAAGGGTATAAGGGTAAAGTGTGCTTCATTAACTCATTTAATATGAGGAGAAATTGACCAAATTGACCGAGAAATTGACAAAAGTAACGGATTTGGATGGAAACATGAATGGAGGTTTAGATTTGCAAAGTTGAAAAAAACATGCCTATGGTTGTCTTTCGTGTTGAAAAAAAAATGCCCCAAGATGCATACACTTGACTGGCAGATGAATTTACAAAAGGCCCCGAGATGCATAGACATTCGGCCGGATGACGAGTTTACAAAAGGCTCCAAAATGCATAGATACTTGGATGGCTGACGAATTTACAAAAGGCCCCGAGATGCATAGACACTCGGGCGGCTGACGAGTTTACCAAAGGCCACGGGATGCATAGACACCCGGTAGGCTGACGATTACACAAAAAGCTACGAGATGCATAGACACCCGTTGACGATTACACAAAAAGCTACGAGATGCATAGACACCCGTTGGCTGACAGATATACAAAAAGGCGACGGGTTGCTCCGTGCATTCGATCGGACACAAATATACAGAAAAGGCGACGAGTTGCTCTGCGCATCCGATTTGCCACAGATATACAAAAAAGGTGACGGGTTGATATGCTCATCCGATTGGAAATAGATATACAAAAAAGGCGACGGGTTGCTTCACGCATCCGATCGGCCACAAATATACAAACAGGCGACGGGTTGCTCCGCGCTTCCAATCGGCCAAAGATATATAAAAAGACGACGGGTTGCTCCGCGCATCTGGTCGGCCGCAGATATTCAAAAAGGAGACGGGTTGCTCCGCGCATCCGACCACAGATTTACAAAAAAGGCGACGGGTTGATATGCTCGTCCGATCGGCCACATACATACAAAAAAGGCGACGGGTTGCTCTGCGCATCCGATCAGCCACATCTATACAAAAAAGGCGACGGGTTGATATGCTCATCCGATCGGCCACATATATACAAAAAAGGCGACGGGTTGATATGCTCATCCAATCGGCCAAAGATATTCAAAAAGGCGACGGGTTGCTCCGCGCATCCGATCGGCCACAGATATACAAAAGGCGGCGGGTTGATTTTCTCATCTGATCGGCCAAAGATACGCAAAAAAGGCGACGTGTTGCTCTGCAAATCTGACCGACTACAGAAAATATGGGAGCGTGTTTTTCCTACCCAGACATAATCACAAAGAAGACACACCTCCATTATTTACCGCCTCTAAACACTCTCAACCACGCGGAACAGTTGGAGAAAATAAAAGAGTGGGGCTAAGTAAAGATTACACCTCTTCTTCACCTCCCAGCCCTGAGACTCTCAAATTGTGCTACCAATACTATCCAAAGGGCCAAGAAAATGTTCAATCATTTCGTGTAAGAACTCCCGGAAAATACTTATCCAAAACGCTCGTCGTGCAAAGAAAGAAGAGGGGAATATGCACGCCATATCCCATCCTCTACAAAAAGGAGGTAACAGGCATATCCTAGCCCATCCTCTACAAAAATGAAGGGAGAGTAGGCGCATCACACTCCCTAGACCATACGCTACAAAAATGAAGGGGAGAACAGACATTCCCTAGCCCATCCTCCACCAAAATGAAGAGGGGGAGTAAGCGCGTTTAACCGCACTCCCTAACCCATTCTCTACAAAAAGGAGGGAACAGGCACATCCTAACCCATCCTCTACAAAATGAAGGGGGAGTAGGCACGTTCAACCACACGTCCTAGCCCATCCTCCACAAAAATGAAAAGGAGAATAGGCGCGTCTAACCACACGCCCCATCTTCCATCATCGAGGCATGATACGCGCAACCAACTTGTGGATATCATGTATAATTGCATTTATCTTGCATCCCACACGTGAATGAAATAGCGTCTTCATGTTCATCATATTCCTTACGCACTTTGTTTTGACGAATCAGTCTGAGAGTCCATAGCATACTCACTTCCTCTCTCAACACCAACGGGCGCGCCAGTTCGTCCTAAAGGTAAGACGTGGATACAAGTTAAAAACATCCCCAACCACGCAGAACAGTTAGAGAAAAGAAAAAAGTTGGGCTAAGAAAAGTCTATGTCATTCTTCATCACACTCACACTGAGACCCTCAAATTCTGCTGGTAATACAATCCAAAGGTCTAAAGAAATCTTCAATCATTTCATGCAAAATTCTTGGAAAATGCTTTGATGAGCACGCAAGTGCGACACATTTTCACCCATAAATACATTAGTTGGGACTCATTTTTATCACTAATAAACTTGTTTGTAGGTATTTATAGAGAAATAAGCCCTTGCGGCGAAATGGGCTTGAAAATAGTGTTTTCCACCCCATGATAGAGTGTTGAAGGCACCCCAAAAATGCACCGTAGGCACCCCAGAAATGCACTAGAGGCGTCCCAGAAATATGTTGGAAAAACCCCAGAAAAAGTGGTAAAGGCACCCCAATAACAAGTGTTAAAAACACCCCCATTTTGGATAAGGGCACCCCCGAGCACCCAAGAGATGAAGGCACCCGAATTTTGGATTAGGGGCACTTTATCTCTTTAAAATTCAAAAACTCTTTTTTGGCGGGAAAATGTTGTTACTCATTGCCAGATTTTTGATCAACAAAATGAAGGTGTTACACGGAGATTAAATGGCTGAAACTTGGTGGGATTGTTCCTGGGACATAAAGAAATCTATTGCAAGTGTTCTGTTCGATCAAATTTGTCTAGAATTGGCTAGGGAAGCCACAAGCTCAAAACAGAGATGCACGTATAGGGAGGAGACAATCACGATTTTTGGAGAATTCTTGACGTGTTCTGCTCGTGTTTGATGGCTCGAGCAACACTATGGGTGATGAAAAATCGATTTGGAGCGTGCTGGGAAGAAGTTTACGTGTGAAATTCCAAAAATGGTAAGAAAATATTCAAAATTTATTTTCTTCATTGTCCGAATGATGAGAGGATTTTCAGAGTTATTGTGAAGGATTTGATGCGCCTGGAGTGTATAAATAGGAGTTATTGGACTCATAGAAGGGGGTCGAGGGTTGGGAGGAGAAGATATAAGGCTGCAGAGGAAGAATCACCAATTCTCTCTGCTGCTGCTGCTGTTCAAGAAGAACAGGAAGAACACGAAGAACAGACTTGCAACAACAGTCATTCTTCAATAGTGGAAACGACACTTCACCGAGGGTCGTATGCAACAGTTAAACAACGTTTCATTTCTATCATTCTGTAACAGTGATTCTTTGACGCTTATAAGCGTTGTCGTTTCCCGATTTTCACCATTTCCTCTTCATTGTAAACATCATTTGAGCTAAACCCAAGCACTGAGACAACAGAGAAAGCTGTGTTTCATCCATGTGGTAATTTAAATAATTCGTTATTTACTTTTTGCACCAACTTTAATTGACTTAAGATTTTAATTAATTACTTGTGATTTTATTTGATGGAGCATGCATAATCCTAGGGATTCTTGATGCGCCATGCTCATAAAATAAAAATAATATTTTATAGAATCTACTTTGGCAAAGAATAGAGTTAATATTTTTTTTGTTTTGAACTATATCGCCTAGAATTAAATTCTGAACCACTTGAAAATGAAAAATGACCGAATCTTTAGTCCCAGTTTCTCGCACCAGTGTTAATAATATTTTTGTATAAAAATTATTTATTTATTATTTTAGAAAACTTTAATCTCTACAAGTCCAAGTGAACGACAACCCTTTTACTACTACGAAAAATATTGATTATGCTTATCTAAACACCCACGTGCATGATGAAAATTTCTTGCAAAAACTATATCATTCCTCAAACTTGCGGACTGCGGACTCGACTCGAGAAGACAGTACAAGGGACGCTAGAATGGAATGTAATATGACTATCGGGTTATTTGACAATTAACCCAATAGTCAGGGGACTAATGTTGATACATGAAAAATAATACCCCTTAGCCGGGATAGTGTGCCCCCAAAAGGGATGCAAACCCAACATGAAACATGGGGACTTGGGGACTAAAGCTCAAGTCCATTAAGAAAGTATCCATAAGATGGAAAGGACAATGGGGAATTAATAGGAAATAAGGAGGTTGTATTAGAGAAGGAATGACACTAGTGGTAATTAAGGAGGTTTAGGACATGTGGCATGATATCATAAAATGAGGGGATTTTGAAAAGTCTATATAAAGAGGCATATAGTACAATAGAAATGATCCTTTTTTCTATTTCTCTCTCTCACCTCTTGGAAATTGGGTGTGTTATGGTTAGGAAAGGTAGAACCAGGATAAAATTCACCCCTCAACACTTGTCTATTAACTTTTCCCCCTGAACTTGTATTTTCACATTCATTACAAAAATAATGTTGAGGAAATAGTCACAATTTTTCTTTTCAAAAATAATGTTGCAGTATATTACACTCTTTTATATTTAGATTATTTATTGTAGAAATAACATTTGCGAAAGGATGACTATATGAGAAACCTATTTTTAAGGGGTAGATGTTTTATGCATCTTTGCTTGCACCGACGATAGGTGCATTAGCACTCACTCCACTTTAGATAACCAATTATAACCAGTTTCGGCTGAGAATGACTAACCTAAACCACAAACTATACACCACATAATCTACTTATACAGACGCACATCGTATAATGTTATTGTGACAATAATGACCTCCAGATAGTTTTAACAAGACGGTCTTGATAACCGTTAAAATTCTGGTCGAACTAACCATTTGATCTTTACCAAGATGTGCTTAATGTATAAGTCTACTTACATGAATTATAAATCTAAACAATATAATGGAAAAATGAATTAAATAACACAAGCATACAACATTTTGTTAACAAGGAAAAATATTTGGCAGAATAATACGGAATCTAGTCCAGTTTTGAATACTCTCGGAATTAAATCGTTATACTAATTGGCTATCGTAACTTCGGATCGTAAGAAATATATACCTATTTACTCAGTTTTTTCACATCTCTACGCATATATTCTGGCCAATAGATATGAATCCTAAAACAGATTCCACTGCTTGAGTTGCTTCACCTAATTATATACTTTTGCACTTAACCCCTTTAGATAGTAACTCAAAATAAAAAAGAACTAAAATTGTATCAGTAACCAACTCACAAATTAGTCACTCCAATCTACATTTTAATAAGTGATAAAACATAGTAAACGGTCTCTCGTTATATCAGTAAACTCGTATGGTTAAAATTCGGACCAAGACAATGATTATTGAAATAACAAATTTTGATGAACATGATCCATCCAAAAAATATATTTCATTTGACAGGTTGTTCGAAGGTCTACAAGTTTTATATTTATCAAGTGGACAACTTGTTAATACCAAAGAATCAAGCTCGCTGAAATTCACGCAAAGATTGTACCAAAAAGAAAAGTCTTCAATTATTCAATTTAAATCTTAAAAAATAACGGATGCAAACAACTTGATTCTTCTATTGATCAAATATACAAAACAAAGTTTGTTAACGTTGATTGATCAATAATTATATCCCAAAGCTCGTGAATCACTAGATTTGTAATAGTTAAATCTTCAAATAATTATGATTGGCCTTATATCATAAAAATTCTTCCCTCAAATCCTATGGATCTTAACCCTAAACAACAAAGGACTAAATCTATTTTAGTAACCAACTCATTTATCTATCCCACAAATCAATATTTAAGTCACTGATAAAGCAGAGTAAAGGATTTTCTATTTATATTAATAAACTCATGTTGTCAAAGATCAAATCAAGATTGTCATTATCGAAATAATTAATCACTATGATAATCGAAATAATTAAACCCTTAAAAAAATTAGAGGTTACCTAGATATATTATGAAGGGATAAAGATCTTGTTCCAACCTTTCTCAATCTTTCCCTAATAGAGATCAGGCCCGTCAGGGAACCTAATTTTAGGTATGAAAGCCATTTTAACTATCGTTCCTTCACAAAATGGGCTCTCAAGTCCATTTTGCGTGCCCTGCTTAGTTCTTGGAATGTCTAGATTAGTAGAGTAGATGCTTGCTCATCTATTTCTGCCTCTTCCTCTAAAGAAAATGATAGGGATCCATTGTACTACTAAGCGGTTCCTAGGACTTAGACCTACTGCTACTCAATCAAGAAAGTGGGAATATGTGTTTCTTCCAATTTTTATTGGGAAGCGGATATTCTGCTACAAGGAGGTGATTGAACTATTACTTCAATGTGATCATCCAAATTCTGGACAAACCATCCAACTACGAGATTGTTGGTCTAACAAGTACTGGGCTTGGTAGTAGAGGACTAGAAAATACAATGTCCTGAAAAAAATAAGATTGAACTATTACTTCTACTTTGCCTATTCATCATTACCGTCCTGGCTCCGCCTATGCATCTAGAATAGGCCATTGTCCCTCTAAGTAGTTCATTGGACGTAGAAGGTTTATTGTTTGAAATTAAAACTATCATGAATTTGTTTGGGTGTACAATTTAAAAAGACTTCTAAAAACAAAGAATTCAATTTTTTTAGAAGCAAAGTGATTTTATTTTTGACTTCCGTCTCTGACTTTACTTTTGAAAAAGCAGAAACACTTGTGTTTTTGGGATACAAAATAAGATTGACCCGTTACTTCTACTTTCCCTATTCATTCTTATAGTCGCGGCTCTGCTTCTGGAGACCTAAAAAGGATAGGACCCACTCAAGTTAGCAGGGGGTTTATAAAAGAATCATTTTTTTGGGCTACTCTAAAATGGTGGGGGACTACTATTTGATAGGGGTGTCCACCCTGAATTCTTAAGGGGTGCCCTAAAAGGCTAGGGAATACTAATCTGCCCTTATCCTAATTAAGGTTGTAATTAATCCTAATAACTCACTAATTTAACCACAACCCACTAATTTAACCGATTAAATTAAAACCTAAAAACAAAACTGATTTTTCAAAAACTCTTCTTCTTCTTCTTCTTTTCTTTTCCTCTTTCGTGTACATCGACGTTAATCGTCGATTCGAAAAAATTTGATCGTTGATTAATCCATCTTTATAAACATGTGTACCAAGCAAACTCCAAACTTCCAGGATCAAGTACGGGACTCGCAAATATAGCAAATCTCCCAAAAGAATTGGCAATTGATAAACAACTTGAAACAAAGAAGAGAGGAAAAATCAATCATCCAACAACAACCAAGAAGTCTGATTCAAGTGAAATGCAAATATGCGGGTAATTTCCTTCATACCCATTCATTTTAATTCGTTTTTTGTTGAAGAAATCGATTAATCATCAAAACCCATTGAAAATGGTAGTTACAATAAACATTTCGGCTAGGAGAAATTTTGAAAATCCTAGATTTTCTTAACCGAACTTCCCAAATCAAGAACAATTCGGCAAATTAGAAAAAAAATTTAGTTCGATTAGCTCGTAAAACAAAACCCTAGATATTCGTAGCCGAAATTCTTCTTTAGTATGGGAAATTTGAGTTCGGTGTAGTCGATAAATTATATAGGTAACCGAACTTTGGTATAACATAGTTCGGTTAGCTCGCAAAACAAAACCCTAGATATTCCTAATTGGACTTCTTCTTTAGTATGGGAAATTTGAGTTTGGTGTAGTTGATAAATTATGCCGAACTTTGGTATAACATAGTTCGGTTAGATCGCAAACTAAAACCTTAGATATTTCTAACCGAACTTGTTCTTTAGAATGGGAAATTTGAGTTCGTTTTAGTCGATAAATTATAATAGGTAACCGAACATTGTTATAGGATAGTTCGGTGATAACGCAATTTCTAATAGGTAACCGAACTATGGTCTGTTAACACCAAATATGTAGTTTGGTTACTTCGCAACTCATGCTAGATAACACAACTGTTAGTTCGGTTATTTCACAACTCATGTAAGCTTGCCGAACTTTAAGCTGTTTACAACTTGTGTTTGATTTAGTCTCATATTATTGATTTATTTGATAATAAAATATTATTTTTAGATAATATTGTTGTTTTCATTCATTAGAAAGAAAGGAAATAGCTTTAATCCCCATCTAGATGAAGAGTTGAGAAATCCCACCCCTCGTGGTAGAACACATTTGGGTTTCCGAAACCGTGGTACTAAAAATGCTAAAAATGCTAGTAATGTAATCCAAGATATTAATAAAAAGGTGATGGAGAATGTAATTGATCATGCTATTGAAGAGGTTAAATAAAAAAGAGAACAAGTTGAAGATGCGGAAGAAGAGCAGTTGGAAGAAGAAGGACAAGAGGAAGAGGACGAAGGGATGCAGATAAGGGAGAGGAGGGAAAGGAGGGAGCTGAGGAAGAGGAATAAGATGAAGAATATGAGAAAGAGGAAGAAGATGAGGAAGAGATACAAGATCTACAAATTGTTCCCGTTGAAGAGAAAAGGAAGTCGAATCCGTCGGGTCCTAGATATTCACACATTCCCCCTGATGATTTGTGTTTGTCACCAGTGAGCCCAACTTATGGTACTCCAATTTATGGAGGGGCAACATTGTTTGGCTACAAACACTCATGGGCTGCGGAGATCTATGCGACAAAGGTATTCTTAAGTTAATTCTTAACTAGTAAAACGAGTTTAAGATGTTGTGGACATATGTTTCGTTAAGTATTAATAGTGTGATGTTATTTTTGTAGGATCATAATGATGCAATTCGTCTTATTCGTCGTCAAAAGGCTTCCAAATGGGATCTTTCGAATGAGTGTCAAGAGTTTCTGGACAAGGTTAAAGAATGTGTGTTATGGAGAGCCCTTGAGTTGGCACATAAGGACTTTGACACTTTTTCCTTTTCTGCATTCATAGAGAGGCATTATCCGGAGAGATATACCATGCATCTTCCATTTGGAGAGATGGCAATTACTCATGATGATTGCATGAGAATCACCGGCCTACCAGTGGAAGATAAACATCTTCGAGAAGGCTACCACCAATCGATGAATTATGAAGCTCTTGAGGCATTGACTCTAAAGTGTCTAGGATGGGATCCAAGAAAGGCCCGATGTGAGTTTAGATGTTCCGTGAAGGAACCTAAACGTGGAGATGAGTATAATTCAAAGGAAGAAAATGGAGCTTCGAAAAAGCTGGTGAAGAAATTCAAGCTGGTAAGGTTGAAGGAAGCATTTGTGGATATAGCTAAGAACGTAAAGAGCGGACGGTTGGTGATGGACAAGGATAATCTTAAGCACCATGTCACTTCTTATTGGTTATATCAGCTAGGAACTGTTATTTTCCCCGACACTTCTGGAAATAGGGTGGATGCACATTATCTACAGATTTTGGAAAATCTCGATGAGATTAACAACTACTCATGGGCCACCGGGGTGCTTGCATTTGTGTTAGGAGAGATGGCTAAAGGGTCGAGGATTAAGACAACTCAAATTGGAGGTTACTTAACTCTTATTCAGGTGACCTTCTACAATGTTACTTAACTCTTATGCGCTAAGATTTTCTGTTTCCAATTCAGTTTCATCTATGTGTTTAATATTTTTGTTTTTTCGCATAGGTTTGGATCTACGAGCACTTCCCTTCACTGAAATTGTCTATGGAAAAGAAACCTTATCCCTATGGCTAACCTACATCAGGAAAATGGGTGTTTTTGGATGCACAAAAGAAGTCTAAAGAAGAGCAGTTGGCTTCGTTGAGGGATAAATTGGATAATTTGACGGTGAACGATGTGGTGTTTCATCCATACACGATACTCGATGATGAAGAGGTACCTGAAGACGAAATGAAAGGTTACTCAGTCATCTCGGGTTACTATGGACCAATTTGGTATCCTAACGGCTACTCAATCTATAATCCAAGGAGAGTACTAAGACAACTTTCTTGTGTCCAAATGGATCCAGACGTGGAGAAAGAAAATTTTGAGCTGCAGGTTCGAGGAACAAAGAACACCGAGAACTATTTTACCCCAAAATATGAACCAACTTCTATAGTAGAACATTGGAATGATTTAATAAAATACTACAAACCTAAAGGTGATTGTGTACCTTGCGGTGAAGATCTAAATGCATGTGAAGAAGATTACCTGGAGTGGTATCGAGAGATTGGCCATCCTTTTGTAATTAATAAAGAACAACAAGCTCATACTGATAAGGCGAAGGCAAATGACAGAGAGTCTAAGAGAGCTCAGAAGGAGATTCCTATTCGTGGAGAAGAAGTCGTTCGGTTATGGGATAATGTGGTAAGAAAATTACTTCTCTTTATACTTTAAGTTGTTACAAAGTATAGAAAATATATTTACTTGTGGTTAAAATTTGAATCAGGTGAAGAAGGGTAAGAAATTGTTGAAGAAATGGATGACTAGAATCCGTAGTGGAGAGTCGATGTCGGCAGAGGAACAAACCGTGCTCCATGGACAGTGAGAGGAATTTATATCTCAAAGAATGGTGGTGGAGAGTCGGTCTAAGCAATTGAAGGGGGGTCGACAACAAGGAGAAGGTTCAAGCCGCGACACTCGTGGAGGAGATGGATCCGGTGGAGGAGTTCAATCCCCAACTGATGAGGGAGTTCAACATAACATTCGTGGTAAAAGAGTTCGTCGTAGTGGTCGTTGAATCCCTTCTTTTCTTTTATTTTCATTTAGTTGTAGTTTCAATAAACATTTTAGTTATGGATTTTGTGTGTTTTGAACAATTAGTTAGGGAGTTTGGTATGTATAACAGTTTTATATTTATTTAAATTGGGTTTGTGTTTATATTTGGTTCATAAGTAGCGTGCAACGTTATCTTGAATGAAAAGGCTACATGGAAGAGTTCGGCTAGTCAGAAATTCAAAGCAGAAAACTGAACATCTAGTTCGGCAACCTGCAATTGATTACCAGGCAACCGAAACCCAGTTCGACGACCTGAAACATTTGACCAGGTCACCAAACAATAAGTTCGGCAACTTGAGAAATTTGACCTGGTCATCGAAATTGTTCGGCAATCTGTGAAATATGACCAGGGCACCGAACCATTAGTTCGGTTACCTGGAAATTTTAGGAGGTCACCGAACACTTACTTCGGTTAGCTCGCAAAGTATAGATACCTTGCCGAACTACTCTCTGTAGACTCAAATTTTGCTTTGTCCACAAGTTGAAAGACTCATTCTCTTCATTCAAAAATTACAAAAATGCACTGTTAAGTTTGATTTAGAGTGGTTTGTGTATTACTTATATGTTTAGTTTAGTTTTGTGGCCTAAACTATTAGTTCGGCAACCTGGTAAGTGTACCAGGTTGTCGAACGTATATTTCAGCAATCTGTGTAATCCTACTATGTAACCAAACTTCTCTCTGTGAACTCAAAAAAATCTCAAATTGACTCAATAAATAATACCACACTTCAAAAAACTCCACAACATTTAGATAATACTCTTCCATTATTAGAACTTCATGAAAGCATCGAGCCAATTGAACACTCTTCGGATACGCAATGAAGAGTTGTGTTATCTCTTCCTCCGAATCCACATCCTTTTGAACTGCGTAGTCTTTCTCTTTGGAAAAAAAATAATAATTGTTGCATCACTTGTCGATCTATGCATTCATTCTTTCTAATTGTTTCGATTGCATTGTAAATGGTGGACAAAGATGAGTGGTTATCCTTGTTATCCCCCTTTACTATTTGGAGCATTAGAAGCGGTGAAATACCAATTGACCTCATTTTGGCTAACTTCTCCATCTCTTGAAGAATTAGGTTTGCCGCTATAAAATGTCCTTCAAGATGCTCCGGAAGAGGGTGGTTATGACGACCTTCCATAACCCTGTAGAGAACCCATCCATCCAAATATTTGATGTAATTAAATGCTAGCTTGAAGGGGCACATTAGTATTGGATCACATGAAACCTACAAGAAATAGCACAACGTCAATGGCAACCACAAACAAGAAACGAAGATTAGTTCGGCAATGTAACAATTTTATCGATCATGCCGAACAGAAGGTTCGGTTATCTTTTCTCTAGAAATTTTTTGCGACCTTGACGAACTAAGCTTGGCTAATTTTATCCTTATAAGTTCGGCAAACAGTTTAAAACACACGACTAAATGATTAAAGATTTTTTTCGTGGTTGTAGTAATGAGGTTCAAACTCTCGGACTTGTGAAGGATAATTTTTTTAGACTTAATAAATAATTATACAAAATATTAACAATTTGGGCGAGAGGTAACCAAGACACTAGATTCCACTATTATGCAAAATTGAATGATAAATATTTCAAAACTCTATTCAATTCTTAAGTCCTCTTTTATTTTTAATTCACTATCAATCATACAGATTCTCAAACATTATTTGTAAACCTTAAGCATAGATTATCAAGAGATTAAACCAAGCATAACCTATCAAACTGAATAACAAATAATTAAGACAATCATTCAAATAATTTAAAACTCTGCAAAAGCAGCGATTAGGTGAATTATATAATTAAATGAAATAGTTACCCATTTATGTTGCGTGAATAGCTTCCTCCATTGCCTCGGTTACGAGGGAATTAGTCGCTCATCATGTTGGAAAACCTCTCAAAGAATTTCATTGATGCTCAAAAGTGTTTTACAATGAAGATAAAAGATAAATAAAAAGTATTAAACAGGATTCTGCGACCCACAGAAGGCGTCCAACATAAACGACACAGAAGAGGTGCTATTGTTACTGAATCCTTAAGACCCACACCTACGACCCACGTATGTGAGTCTCTTTCACTGTTGATAAACGACTGCTGCTGCGAGTCCGTTCTTCGTGTTCTTCATCTTCATCAATGGCAGCAGCAGCAGCAGAGAGAAATCATGGTTCTCGATTCTGCAGCGTTCCTTCTCTCCTCCCAACTCTCGACAGCCTCTCTAGTACTCCCAGGGAACATATTTATACACCTACAGATCGTTGAATCTCCCTCAATTACTCCATATAATTCTCTTTAACTCTGCAGTAAAGAAAAATATTCTTGGGAATATTTTCTTTTCATTCTTGCTCTGGTACGCATAGATTTCCATCCTGGTCACTCTAGAAGTGTTTAAACACGACCCACAACATTGCTAGAGCCCTCATGCATGAGAAGAACACGCTCAAATCTTCTCCAATCCCGTGTCAAACCCGTGTTTCCCTGTTTTGCTTCCGTGAATTTTCCAGCTAATTATGGCCAAATTTGATCGAACCAAAAGCCCAAAACGTGTTCCTTAACCTATATCACATCTTCCTACCAAGTTTGAGTCATTGAATCGCACCACAACACCTTCATTTTGTCGATTGAAATTCTGCCAGTTGATGAACCAATTTTCCCGCCAAAAAGTTTATTTGAATTTGAGAAGAAGGTGCCCCTTATCCAGAGTACTGGGGTGCGAATAGTAATTTGGGTGGAAATAGTAATTTTGGGGTGGAAATGATAATTTTTCTGGGATCCTCCGGTACATTTCTGGGACGTTTCCGGTGCATTTCTGGGGTGCCTTTCAGTGCATTTCTCCGGGGTGTAAAACATTACTTATTGAGCAACTCTTTCTACACAAGGGGTATTTCTCCAAAAACACCTAAACAAACATAAAAACACCACAATAAGCAAAAATGGGTACTAACATAATACACAAAAGAGATGAAAATAGACACATAAATGCGTCTATCACTAAACCGAACTCTTCATTTCGGTTACCTAAGCTTATATACGATCTAGCCGAACTATTATCTATATAGTCTGTAACAAATAGTTCGGCAACGTCTTCTGGAAATACATAACCGAACTCTAATAAACCTCCATTAAAATGGAGTTCGGTTACCTGCGTCTTCTGAATGAAGTAACCGAACTGTAATACAGAACAGTTCGGTTACGTCGCAAGGCATGTTAGGTAACCGAACCACTTTGACCTAGCCGAAATTTCTTCCTGAAATTTTCGATTTTGCCAATATTTTACAAATTCAAGCTAGATTAACTAAATTTGAGCCATACATGTGTACCCATAAATTCACCTTCTGGTTGTGGTGGATAAAATCCATCATTTGGTTCGTCACATTGAGTTTGGGGAAGAATGCATTCATCATCTAAAAAATAACTCATATCCGGATCTTTATGAAGATTGACAAATACATATGGAGATGTAGGAGGTTTTGATTCAGATGAGGAGCTATCATCACATGAATCACTCAAATCATATTTAGAAAACTCAAAATAATTCTGATTCTAACAAACCCATCATATTATTAGCTCACTAATCACTAACTAATTATTACTTTAACACTAAAAAATTATTACACTAATATTACTTTTATTGCCAAGAATTTTTTGTATTAATAAAAGACTAAGATAAGGAATGATACGGGGAACTTAGGCGCAGGCCCAGAATTCTTTTTTTTTTCTTACCGCCAGACCCAGAATTAATTTCTGATACAGTCGCACCCATAATTATTTGAAAATATTTAAACGTACTGAAAGACTCTATTACCCTTCATCGTTTTTGGGCATAATTTTTTTTTTCCCCGCCGGTTTCTTTCCCTATTCCTCCATTAATCTCTGTAACGGATCTGCGAAGATTTTTTCTCCATCATTTAAAGAAATAAATCATTTAAAATCGATGATTCAAAGAAGTAAATCATTTTTGACTAAACCATAGAATACATTTCTGACGAAGAAGAAATAAATCATTTAAAATGATTTTTGACTAAACAAAAATGGATGAAACCGACGAAGAAGAAAAAATCAAGTAGAAGAAACAGAAAAAAAGTTATGCAGCTAAATTTTAACTGCATAACAAGTTATGCAGAAGTAATAATATGTTGCATAACTTGTTATACAGTTAAAAACTAGTTTATAACATGTTATGCACAAATAATAATATGCATAATGTCTTATGCATCTAAACAAAAATGATGCATAACCAGAAAAGTGAAAACAATAATGCATAAGACATTATGCAGCTAAAACAAAATAATGCATAATGTCTTATGCATCTAAACAAAATGATGCATAAGACACTATGCACGTGCATAAAAAAATAATCCATAAATCATAAAAGCGAAAACAATAATGCATAAGACGTTATGCAGCTAAAACAAAATAATGGCATATGTCTTATGCACTAAACAAAATGATGCAGAAGACATTATGCACGTGCATAAAAATCCATAAATCAGAAAAGTGAAAAAAGTAATGCATAAGACAATATGCAGCTTAAACAAAATAATGCATAATGTCTTATGCTTCTAAAAAAAATTGATGCATAACCAGAAAAAGTGAGAAAAGTAATGCATAAGACATTATGCAGCTAAAACAAATAATGCATAATGTCTTATGCATCTAAAAAAAACTGATGCATAACCAGAAAAGTGAGAAAAGTAATGCATAAGACATTATGCAGCTAAAACAAAATAATGCATAATGTCTTATGCATCTAAAAAAACTGATGCATAACCAGAAAAGTGAAAAAAAGTAATTCATAAGACATTATGCAGCTAAAACAAAAATAATGCATAATGTATTATGCATCTAAAAAAAACTGATACATAACCAGAAAAGTGAAAAAAAAGTAATGCATAAGACATTATGCAGCTAAAACAAAATAATGCATAATATCTTATGCACTAAACAAAATGATGTAGAAGACATTATGCACGTGCATAAAAATCCATAAATCAGAAAAGTGAAAAAAGTAATGCATAAGACAATATGAAGCTAAAACAAAATAATGCATAATGTCTTATGCATCTAAAAAAAATGATGCATAACCAGAAAAAGTGAGAAAAGTAATGCCTAAGACATTATGCAGCTAAAACAAAATAATGCATAATGTCTTATGCATCTAAAAAAAAACTGATGCATAACCAGAAAAGTGAGAAAAGTAATGCATAAGACATTATGCAGCTAAAACAAAATAATGCATAATGTCTTATGCATCTAAAAAAAACTGACGCATAACCAGAAAAGTGAAAAAAAACTAATGCATAAGACATTATGCAGCTAAAACAAAAATAATGCATAATGTATTATGCATCTAAAAAAAACTGATGCATAACCAGAAAAGTGAAAAAAAAAGTAATGCATAAGACATTATGCAGCTAAAACAAAATAATGCATAATGTCTTATGCATCTAAACAAAACTGATGCATAACCAGAAAAGTGAAAAAGTAATGCATAAGACATTATGCAGCTAAAACAAAATAATGCATAATGTTTTATGCATCTAAACAAAACTGATGTTATGCATAAGACATTATGTATAACATCTTTAATTCAAATCTAATCATAAATTTCCGATTGAGATCAAAAACATGGAGACAAATAAGGTATGAAAATTTCCAATTCAGTTGATATCGAAATACTGCAACACACTTCTTACCCTTTTCAACTTTAATTTTAATTTCTTTTTACTTCTCGAATAATCAAAGACAACATAAACCCAAAATCCCGAGATTTAAACCGCAGATTTTGAAACAGAAACCCTAGTTTTATTGAGAAGATTATTCAGAAAAGGATTTGGGAAAAGATTTGACAAAGGGAAAAATCCAAATGTTAAAAACGAAGAATCGGAGTTCACCATTGTTTTCTTCTCGCTTCTCTCTGTTCGTCGCTCGAAGAAAAGGGTAGTTTGGCCTTTTAAAAACTGAGAAGCAGAATTTCATAAATTATGGGTCTACTACGAATTTTTGACGGGAAAATGGGTGCGCGCCTGAACTTTTCTGTCCCTGGGTTTGACAGTGGTGGATGTTGAGAAAATGGGTTTGTCTGTAGTTAATATTGGATACCGGTTCATCTCGGCCGCGACCGATACACTGGTACGATTTAATATCAGGGATATTATCGTTGAAATATCGGTATAATATCGGTTCTAAATTTAGAGACTATACTTTTATATTAAACATTTTCTCCACACATTTACGGATAAAATATAATAGATACCATCAATTTTATCAAAAAAAAAACAAAAGAGTAACTTCAATAACTTTAAAGTTCAATACTTAAAAGGATAATTAAACAAGTTTAAAGTTCAAACCGGAAACAAGAGAGTAACTTCACCAACTTTAAAGTTTACAAACTAAAATGGTAACTAAACAGAGATAATACAATTTTATTCTAAATAATAGATATCATCATCTTCAGTAGCTCCATTAGCTCCATCAAGTAGTCCATTATCAGTGTCTAACATCAATTGATCAGTATCATAGCCATCATATTCAGAATCGGTTGGGTAAGTAGACTTGCTTCGAGAGCTACATGCACCTCTACTATCAACTGGACGACTTTCTTCGCCAAGAATATCTTGCAAATCATCCAAAGTTACATTATCACCTTCTACAGCCAAGTCATGTAAGTTCTGTGGATCCAACCATTCATCATTTTCATCATGCTCATCAAGAAAAATAGGGTCACGAGCTTTCCCATCATCATTATATTCTGCAATTTCTTTATAACGACGCTGCAATTTTTTGTTATATTGGATAAATACACTATCATTAAATTTTTGTTGTGTTATGTGATTCCGCTTCTTGGTGTGCAACTGAAATACAAAAAATAAATAGCTAAACTGATTGTTTCATGCATTCCAGTTTGTTGTGATAAGAACATACATTGTTGTTTCATGCATTGTTGATATTTATGACTTTGCAAAGAACATAATGCAACTGTAAAGATAGAACAAGTAAGACTCACATTTTGAAATGTGCTCCAGTTTCGCTCACATGGGGAAGCAGAAGAAGTAATACTCAATACCCTGATTGCAAATTTTTGTAGGTTTGGGACATCGATTCCTCCATATGTAATCCACCAATCATCTGTCGTAAACATGAACAAAGTAGCTAATCAATACAAACTTATTTAACACAAACGTAACCAAATTTTAAACTTACAGTACAGGAAAACTTACGAGGTTGATCTTTGTCTCTTTTTTTTTGCAAGTCTGACTTCCTAGGATTCCATAAGCATCGCTGTACATTCTCAATTCAGTTGTTGCCATCTCAAGTTCATCTTCATTGGTTATAAGCTTTTCCATAGCTGTATGAAGTCCCCTTTTGATTTCTATGTACTTTGGACCATTATCCATCAAATGAGCTGGAATCTTATAGAATATGGAAGGATTTAGATAATAAGCCGCACAATGTAGAGGATGATTAAAGTTATTCTTCCATCTCTTATCAAAAACAACCTTAACTATAACCCAAGTATCATTATCTTCACCCAAATTCTTCTCAAGTTGATCCCTTGCTATTCTCATTGCCTCATGAAAAGAAGGCATTGTAGGTTTGCGTTCGATATCCACTAATCTTACTACCTTAACTAAAGGCTTTAGCACCCTACAAGAGTAATCGACATCTTCCCAAAATTTGATACTTGTAACAATTTTAAGTGCATTTACTCCCACATTTTCTCTTGCAAACCTAGTTTTTACCCACCTATCATTCACAAACACCATTTGCAGAGGAGTTTTATACTTTTGAAGACTCTCTAGTGTGTAATATTGAGTTGAAAATCTAGTTTTTGTAGACCTATGTAAGTCTGCACCAGTCAACTCCCTCATTAAGCTCAATACTTGAAAATGAGCATAAATATATGTAACTAGTCTCTTACCTAGTATGACGGCTGTCTTGATTCTTGGAAGCTTGGAACCAAGTTCTTCTAGCATCAACTGAACACAATGAGCACCACAAGGAGTCCAAAATATATGTGGGTATTCAAGCATTAAGTCCTTCCCTGACTTTTTGAAGTTAGAACCATTATCAGTAATGAACTGAACCACATTTTCTGCACCAACATCAGCAATTACCTCCTTTACAAGCTTACGAATGAAATCAGCATCATTGGTTCTATCTGAGGCATCCACAGACTTCAAAAATACTGAACCTTTAGGACAATTCACCGAAAAGTTAATAAGATGTCTCTTTTTCCCATCCGTCCAACCATCTGACATGATAGAACATCCAAACCTCTTCCAATGTTCCCTAAAGGTATCAACGAACATCCTCATTTCTTCTAATCGGTCCTTGAAAAGATTGGTACCAATCTGATGGTAAGATGGGGGGGGGGG
>NW_020623489.1:29321-39506 GCF_003573695.1 Papaver somniferum
GGGGGGGGGCATAGCTAACATCAACAACAAAAAAACATAAAAGTCAGCACATTATGCAATAGTCTGCAATAGTCGGCATATTATGCAATAATCAACACATTATGCAATTCCAGACAACACAGATGTTATGAGATTTCTAAGAAGCATATTATATCATTCACACATTTAACAAGCAACTAGTTCTGAATAGGCAAGCATCAATCAAGGAACAAGCAAGGAACTAGTTCGTCAAGGAAAACAAGGTTTGAAAAAAATACCTTTCCCGTAATCACCATTGCAAAGATCATTTCTTTGAAACTTGGGCAACGAACGGTATTAAATGCCACTGAATTCTCAGTCATCCAAGATGATATGCATTCCCATGCAGTCTTTAATAACTTCTCTTTCATTGCACAGTTCCTTTCAGCGGTGACCTTTTGAGTTTTCTTGTGATCTGTCCTCATATATAAATCAATAGGACCTCTTGTATTACTTTGGGTTATTCGCTTTCTCTTCGTCTGATTTTGAACATGTAAATCAACACCACTACCACTGCCAACATTGCCATCAATTTAAACTTCTTGTTCCCCAACATCTGTGTCAACATCAGAGCCTTCATCAGAGTTGAATGTACGCTGGTACGCTAAATCAATGTTACCCCTATGAGCATTTTTGGTCTTCTTTACAGCGAACAACTGATTTACTTTGTTGTAACAGAAGTGGTTGCATTCGGACATGGTGAAGTATTCCCTGACTTTCCTACGAGATGCTCCTTAAGCCTTGTGATTCCACCACCACGGATTAATTTGTTACATAACAAACAGGTAATAATATTTGGATTTTCTGGGTCTTTGAGTTCACCCCATTCCCATGCCGGATCCCTAGCTTGCGTAGAAGAAGGCAATGAACCACATATATTGTTTGTGGTGTTTGCATTGGATGCACTAGAAGAATTCATAGCCATAACCTAAAACATAAATAGTTAATAAATCAACCAAAATAAAAAAAAAAACAATAATAAAGAAGGTCTATTACCATATTTGACCATTAACTGTCAATTTTCATTGTCTATTAGGAAGGTCTATTACCTCAAATTCTTTAATTGATGAAGAAAAAACTGGGTTTTTTTCTTTCTGATATAGGTTTTGAAGATGAAATTTGTGGGTACAAGTTATTAATAAGAATGAACCCTCAAAAATAAGTGGGTTTTGAAGATGTTGACGAATTTAATTAATCAAAGCAAAAAAAAAAAGACTAATTATCAAAAGGTTCAAAACCCTAACCTTCAATTAATCAATAGTCTCTGAGATTTTTAGATGAAGAACATCAGCTAATCAAAAGTTCCTTCCTGAGATTGGATTCTCAATGATGATATTTGAAGAACACGACTTGCTGAATCAGGTATTTGAAGAACACGATCTGTTTTTCACTTCATCTCCTCTTCTTTTCTCTTCCACAGTTCGACTGAAAACAATCGAATGAAATTTTAGGGATTTAACCTATACCGGAACTGAAAAACCAAGATTACCCTTACACTTTACACAAAATGACCGGTACCGGTTAATTTCGGAAAATCTCGTTTCGTCCGTATCGGTCGATTTTATCGGATAAATATCGTATCCCGGTATCCTTCATATCGTATCGTGCTAGACCGATATCCGAAATATCGCCGATATATTTGCCGACAAAAAAAGAATAGTCTCCACAAAAAATTATCCCCATAAAATGCCATAGAGGAGCCCACTGGAAAAGGCCACCACCACCATTACTTTATTGCTAAGAATTGTGTTTAGAGTGTTGGCTAAATAGAATTCTTCCGGTTCCATTCCATTCGATTATACAGTCAGTGACTCCGTCACCTACACATCATCATCATAAACACTTGATTGAAACCCAAGTCTCTCTCTCTCTCTAGACCTAGAGCAGCAGCAGCAGAACAAGAACAACAAGAAGAAGAATTTGGGGCATCATCACGATACTTGTTCAAACTACAATCTTAGAAGGTTGGGTAGAGAAAGAGAATGTGGGGGGATGTTGAAATCAATAAAGAAACTGTATTCCCTTTACTGGAAGCCGTTATCTGTTAATCCCCACTCATCTTCATCATCATCTGATGATGGGTTCAGTAACAGCGGTGGTGATGGTGGTAAGAGAGATCGGGATGATAAGTCTTTGTGGTATAAAGATTTAGGTAAATGCTCATCTGGTGACTTATCAATGGCTGTTGTTCAAGCTAATCAAGTTCTTGAAGATCAATCTCAGATTGAATCTTTTGGTGGGGATACTACTTTTGTTGGTGTTTATGATGGCCATGGCGGTCCTGATACTACTTTTGTTGTTGGTGATAATCTATATCGACATTTCCGCGGTGAGTTTTTCTGAAATCTCTTCTTGATTTCGATTCGATTGTTTAATTTGGGTTCTTGGGGTGTTCTTTCATTTTTGTTGCAATTTGAGTTCTTGGGTTTCTAATTGATTGAAAGAAAACCTAAGTTTTTGGTAAATTGAAGAAATTTTGGGTGTTTTTCTTTCCTAATTTGATAGAATTAGAGAATTAGGTAATGTGGATTTGTGAAACATATAGAATATGAACAACCCTTTTCTTGTGAGTAGAAATTAGGTTTAAATTTGTACAGAGGAATTCAGAAATTTGGTTATTGTTATTGTCAATGTTAGTTTGGGTGTGTAAACTTTGTCATGCTGCGCCCGGGTTTTGCGAAATTTTTGCTTGCTATTGGTGCAATTGACTGATAAATTCCCGGGTATCATGTTCTAGCTTGTTAAGTTCTTGAATTCCTTCAATGCAATTGTTTATCTTGCTTCATTGAGATTATGGATTGTAACTCAGTACGGTAACGTGGTTTGGTAGAGCAATAATCGATAAATGCCCCGTGGATATTGTGAAATCATTTTGGTGTGATTATTCATGCTTTTGATAAATTCCCGGGTATCATGTTTTAGCCTGCTAAGTTCTTTTGGTGATAAATTCCCGGGTAACGTGGTTTTGGGTAGAGCATATTGTGTTGTCTGAATCGTCGTGGTAGTAGCTTAAGTTGGAGAGTGTGGGTTTGTATCATAAGAGGAACTTATCATTTAGGCATTGTGATATATTCACAGAGATTTCAGAGGAAGCTCGTGGTGTGACATCTGAGACTATTCGGAGAGCTTTTCTTGAAACGGAACAAGGGTATACTGCTATTGTTGACCAGCTATGGGATACTCGGCCGAATTTAGCAACAGTTGGATCATGCTGTCTGCTTGGAGTTGTAATTCAACAGACCCTTTATGTGGCAAATCTCGGTGATTCTCGAGTTGTATTAGGTAGAAAGGTTGGTAATACTGCAGGAGTTGCTGCCATTCAATTATCAAGCGAACACAATGCTAACATGGAGGAAGTGAGACAAGAACTTAGAGAATTACACCCAGATGACCCTCAACTAGTTGTTGAAAAACATGGAGTTTGGCGAGTAAAAGGCATTATTCAGGTCACACTTCACAATTACCTTTTGTACATTTTTTCTCGCTTTTATAGGTCCAAGATTCTGTTATGTGCTTCCTAAAGGTTATTTTAGGGAATTTTTAGTAACCGAATTGTTTCGTCTCGGATTTGATGCAGGTCTCGAGATCTATTGGTGATTTATATTTGAAGGATAACAAGTATAACACTGAGCAATTCCTTGGAAAGTTCAGACTGCCTAAACATATGCAGAAACCTGTCTTGAGTGCGGACCCAGCTGTTATGTCTCTTCCTCTTCAACCGAACAATTTGTTCCTTATATTTGCTTCTGATGGCCTTTGGGAACACTTGAGCAACGAGCAAGCTGTGGAAATCGTTCACAGGAACCCACGAGCAGTAAGTTTTCCCCTGTAACCTTTTTCTACTTATATTCAGCTTTCTAGTACAAGTCTTTGCTTAACAATTTTGCAGTTCGGATGATGTCTTCGCCTAACATATCAGTAATTTCTAGTCATCTGTGATAATTGAACAATTTGTTTCTTATCTGCGTAAAAAAGTAATCTTATTTGAATCTGATACTTTTCAAGTGTTAGAGAATTCAGGGACTGACAAGTTTCTGTTGGTGCAGGGAAGTGCTAGAATACTTCTAAAAGCAGCGCTCCAGGAAGCGGCTAGAAAAAAAGAAATGCGTTATGAAGATCTCCGCAGGATTGACAAGAAGGTTAGGCGCCACTTCCACGATGATATAACCGTCATCATTCTTTTTATAAAGCATGACCTTATCACGAGAAGTTTACAACGGGGCAATTCAGTATCAATTAGAAGTGCTTTGGAGCACTGACAACCACGATATATATGAAACTCGGTCCCTTCTTTTAAATTTTCTGTACAATTTTATCTGCTAATTTTTCTTGAGTACCATAATCTGAGAGTACCGGAGTTTCGCAAGTTTGAAACTTGTTCTATTTCTTCGAATGGTTTGGCTTATGCATGAAGCAATTATACACAGTTTTGGACAGGGATTCACAGAGCCAGCAACTGTATACAGGTTTCGTCAGGGAGTCAGAAAGCCAGAGTGCAGGACAAAAAAGATATCTGCTGGATTGACGAGAAGGATATGCGCGAGTACCATGATGATATCTGCAGGACAAAGCAGATATCCACAGGAGTTGCTGCCATTCAATTGTCAAGTGAACGAAATGCGAACATGGAGGAACTGAGACGAGAACTTACAGAATTACAGCCAGATAACACTCAAGTAGTTGGTCAAAAACACAGAGTTTGGCGAGTAAAAAGCATTATTCAGGTAACCCCGGTTTTATCGGTCCAAACTTCTATTATGTGCTTCCTAAAGGTTGTTTTAAGGAATTTTTAGTAATCCCGTTGCTTTGTCTCGGATTTCTTGCAGATCCTGAGACTTATAGGTGATTTATATGTGAAGGATGCCAAGTATCACACTCGGCAAATCCGTAGAAATTTCAGACAATCTGTCGTCGTGCTTTTCCTACTTCTCTTATTACTACCTACGACTGTCTCGTTGAGATCTAAGATACCAGTGCAAGATTCTTGCGTAAGCTATTTGACTAGCACGGGTAATCAATGTTTGCCCTTTCTTATCTCGGTAATACCCAACAGACAGCAGATTTATTGGAGCCATCCTCCACTTAGGTGCTGCAAAATTCTTAGGGCTATGCAGATTAAACGGTCAACCGTTTGCCTCTGTTATCTGGTTCAAGACAGATTTTTGCTGGGTGGACTTGAGGTGAACCTCACACGCTTGTTTTCCTTCGACAAACGTTGCACCTTCAGGAAATCAGTGAGTGGAGCTTCACTTCAGGCCTTATGCAGAAGTGAGTAAATCTTCAAATAAATTTACTTTTTGGCTTTCCATTTTCACCTGTCGGTCTTATTTATAAATGTTTATTCCCTCAGGGTTATCTCCAGGACTGCGCAATTTAACGACCATTCAAGTGAAGGTCCCACCACCACCACTTTCTGTCGAGGGTCCACCACCCCCACCGCCGCCACCACTAAATTCGAAAGAAGATATATTAGGGGAAATCCTGCCTTATGCAGTTGGATCGTTGTTGATTCTGTACCTTTGTACCTACAGTTGCCGCAGATATTGGAGGTCGACCATTGCGATTCCGGATTTGAACCTTGACGAGGTATAGAATCAGGCATTCTGCACCAAATCTCTCCTGTACATTTTTCTTCTAATTCTAGAGTATGTAATCTGAAAACCGGAGTTTAGCCGGTTTTTCTGCACAGTGCCAAAACTGGTTTGATCAAACAAGGAAATAGTAATCTTCTATTTTAGGAGCTATTATTATGTACAAATTTCATATGTTCGTAAGATTACTAGTAATCTGCACAGTGCCAAAACGGTTTTTCTGCACAGTGCCAAAACTGTTTTTCTGCACTGAAGCGTTCATCTTGCATAAAGAACTACAGGGTTTACATACCCATTTGAAGATCGAGAGTAACTTTTATGGTATTGAATATTGATAGTTAAAAACAGCTTGGCAGTGAAAACCTGATAGACAAATCTTCGTGATTTTAATAAATATTGGTAAGATAACTATGGTTAAACCTAGAGTTTGTTGAGGTTTAATCTGTAAGATCCAACAGTATCAAAAGCTGCTAGATCAATGATGATCTAGCAGTGCGAGATCAAAAAAAGTTCCTCATCAAAACCACTTTGCTGAGTTCTTGCTTCAAATTCTGCAAGTTTTTCTTTTAATAAATAGAAATTTCGACGAACATTATGACATTCAAATTTCTTTGAATTTGAATCTACTTCACGATTTTTAAGAAGGAATTCAATAAGTTTATAACCACAATCAAAGCCTTTGAAGACCTTTCTCAGTTTCTTGTTTTCTCGATAGATAGGAGTAAGACAATCAATGAGACAAGACGTCGTAATCTTTTTTATTTCCATAATAGGGTCCAACAAATAAGCGTACTCTGATACTTCCTCATCTATATCTCTAGCAATATTTGAGTCACTATCACCGTAAAGTTCATCCAACTGTTTTTTAGGCGTGCTTGTCAGTTATCAACAATTTATACATCATTAATAAGATGAACTTGTCTAATAGATACACTCGAGGTGATTTCAAGAGAATGTTCATATATTAATAAATTAGATGTGATAGTTTCCTCAGGTGTTGGATCCAAACTTTGAACAAAATCATCTTTTGTGTGTTCCATATTCGATATTATGTCTATAGGTTAGGTCGCTTCAAATACAGAATTATTAGAAAACAAATAATTGACTTTACGACTTCAAAGAAGTTATGTGTTAATACGTCTTGGAATGAGAATTGCTGAAAACTATGTCTTTTTCTTTCCATTTTCGTTGTCTTGTGTATTTAAAATGGGTATAAGCATTGCGTACTAACAATTCTGCTAGTATAAGGGTGTTTGTGTTTGGATATCACACGAGAATTAACTTTTGGACTCAAAAACAAAATAGTAACTTTACGGCTTAAAAACAAAAAAAATAAATTTCTTGGTACAAGAATGATTTTTACCTTTAGAGAAACATAGATGTAAATATTGCCGGAGTAAAAAGTACCTCAATGCCCTATGGAACTTGCAGAGGATTGAATGGACAAATACCACTATCTCGTATGAAACTTGCAGAAGATTGAATACAAAATACCTCTAATTTTGCATACAAAACTTGCAAAAAATTGAATACAGAGTTCACCTCAATGCCATATGGAACTTGCAGAGGACTGAATGGAGAATTCCTCTATCTCGTATGAAAGTTACAGAAGATTGAATACTGAATACCTATAATTTTTCGTACGAAACTTGCAGAAGATTTAATAGAGAGTAGTACCTCAATACCATATGGAATTTTCAGAGGATTAAACGGAGAATACCTCTATCTCGTATGAAACTTGCAGAAAATTGAATTAAGAATACCTTTAATTTTTCATATGAAACTTGCAGAACATTGAATGCAGAGGTGTACCTCAGTGCCGGATGGAACCTGCATAGGATTGAGTGGACAATACCTCTATCTCGTATGAAATTAACAGAAGATTGAATTAAGAATACCTCTAATTTTTCATACAAAACTTGCAGAAGATTATATAGAGAGTAGTACCTTAATGCCGTATGGAACTTGCATAGGATTGCATGGTGAATACCTCTATCTCGTATGAAACTTCCAAAAGATTGAATACAAAATTCCTCTATATATTCATACGAAACTTGCAGAAGATTGAATAGAGAGTAGTACCTCAATGTCGTATGGAACTTGCAGAGGATTGAATGGAGAATAGATCTATCTTGTTTGAAACTTGCAGAAGATTGAATATAAAATAACTCTAAATATTCATACGAAAATTTCAGAATATTGAATGGAGAGTACTATCGCAATGCCATATGGAATTTTCATAGGATTGAATTCAGAATACCTCTATCTCGTATGAAATTAGCAGAAGATTGAATTCAAAATACCTCTAATTTTTCATACGAAACTTGCAGAAGATTGAATAGAGAGTACCCTCAATACCATATGGAACTTGCAAAAGATTGAATAGAGAATACCCATGTGTCGTATAAAACTTGCAGAAGATTGAATAGAAATTACTTCAATGTCATATGGAACTTGCAGAGGATTGAATGGAGAATACCTATATCTTGTATGAAACTTGCAGAAGATTGAATAAAGAATATCACTAATTTTTCATATGAAATTTGCAAAAGATTGAACACAGAGTAGTACCTCAATGCCATATGGAATTTGCATACGATTGAATGAAGAATACTTCTATCTCGTATGGAACTTGCAGAAGATTGAATTCAAAATACCTCTAATTTTTCATAAGAAATTTGCAGAAGATTGAATACAGAGTATGATAAGAAATAATTTGTTTCTTGATCAACGACCAGCGGATTCAAGCTCAAAAGGGCATGATTAGAAGAAATCAATAAACGAAAGGGTAACAAACAAAGGAATTTTCTTTACCTCCCCTGTAAAGATTGGTAATTTTCATTACCTCCCCTATAGAAATTTTTTTAGCAGTCCCTCCTCTCGTCAATAATTCCGTCTATTCCAAGTTAGCCGACTCAACACTAACTTACACGTGGTTATTATTTTTTTTGGGTAGTTTGTGTTACCTCCCCTGTGAAGATTGTTAATTTGCATTACCTCCCCTATAAAGATTGGTAATTTTCATTACCTCTCCTACAAAATGACATAAGAATCGGACGGATGGCCAAGCTTACTACCGGGCTTGCCTCTTGAGCTAGAAATCTGGGCTAAAATGGGTTTATTATTGTAGGGCTAAGATATACTAATTGTTGGGAATTACTGGGCTTAGACAAAAGTGATATGAACGGGTACAGACTTTTGGTTGACTTTGGAATTGAGATGGACGGTGATGATTGCAATGGAGATATATTTAGCATGCAATGAAAATTGACGACACGCTTATCAACCTAGGGTTTACTAAGGAATGGTATGCACTATGTAGTAATATATGCTAGGTGTGAAACTAAATTTGTGTATGACTATCAACTTATGACGATGATAATAAACTAAGAAAACATATGCGATAATATTAATTTATTGACTATGAAACTAAAGATGTGTATGCAAGTGATAATACAATGATGCAAAAACAAAAGAAACTTTAATCTCAGAGTATAACTACCAGCAACAGAAGAAGTTACCTGAATAAACCAACCCAATAACAAAACTTGTTGACGATGAACCGAATGACTGTATTCACCTTCCACAGCACAGAATCTGATAACTTGATGAAGACCAATAATATAAACACCGATTGAGTCACAATAAAGATGACCACGAACAGTTTTCTTATTTTTAATAATGTTGGATACGGTTGATGAATAACGAAGGTGGATTGAACCAATAATGGATGCGGTATTGGTGCGGGTTCAAAGATTACTAGAGTTAGACCTGAGTTTCTCATTCGGATGATTTGGAGAGGAAATATATCAGATTTGAACATCCCAGGTTCAAAGATTACTAGAGTTAGACCTGAGTTTCTCATTTGGATGGACTGGAGAGAAAATATATCAGATTTGAACATCCCAGGTTCAAAGATTACAAGAGTTAGACCCGAGTTTCTCATTCAGATGAATTGAAGACGAAATATATCAAAATTGAACATCACAGGTTCAAAGATTACTAGAGTTAGACTTAACTTTCTCGTTCGGATGAACTGAAGACGAAATATATCGGATTTGAACTTCCTAGGTTCAAAGGTTACTAGAGTTAAACCTGAGTTTCTCGTTTGGATGAACTGAAGACGAAATATATCAGGTTTGAAAATCACAGGTTCAAAGATTACTAGAGTTAGACCAGAGTTTCTCGTTCAGATGAACTGAAGACGAAATATATCAGATTTAAACATCACAGGTTCAAAGATTATTAGAGTTAGACCTGAGTTTCTCGTTCGGATGAACTGAAAAATAAATATATCAGAATTAAACATCCCAGGTTCGAAGATTACTAGAGCTAGACTTGAGTTTCTTGTTCTGATGAACCAGAGAAGAAATATATCAGAGTTGAACATCCCAGGTTCGAAGATTACTAGAGTTAGACATGAGTTTCTCATTCCGATGAACTGAAGACGAAATATATAAGATTTGAACATCACAGGTTCAAAGATTACTAGAGTTAGACTTGAGTTTGTCGTTCATACACTACACCACATGGACCGTTTGAGACATATTAATTTTTGAGTTCGAGACACATATAA
>NW_020623489.1:42453-50208 GCF_003573695.1 Papaver somniferum
CAAGTGTCGCTTAGTGATAGACACATTATTATGTCTAATTTGTCCCGATTTTATATATTGATAGTATTCATTTTTGTATTTATTATGGTGTTATATGTATGTGTAGGTAGTTTTGGCCAATAAACATCTTTTGGAAAATCTGCTCAAAAAGTTGTTAAAGGCACCTGGAGAAAGTGATTTTGGCACCCGCGTTTTGGACACAGGCTACCCCAGGGCACCCAAAGTCAGATGCTAAAGGCACCCTACTCTGGATAGGGGGCGCCCTCTCTCCTCTCAAATTTCAAATAAAGAAAAAAAAGGCGGGAAAACATGAGCATCCGTGAACAAATTTTGGATTTGAATTTTTGAGTTGTTTTAAAGAGATTCAATCACGGATATCGGCTTGGTTTGGCCTGTTTGAGCATAACAGGGCTGGTATGGGTGTTGTAATCAACCAGAATTGGCTGCATGATCGTGTGGAGAAAAACAGAGAAGAAAATATCCCGGACATGATGATTTGCTTCTGTGTGTACTCGTTCTGTGGATTGATATAATCCTGTTTCTGTTAAACAGGGAAGGTATGAGCTGTAGAATCGAGAAAACAGGGATAGGAACCGAGTTTCTACAAAACAGGGAGATGGTTACACTCGGGTTCTGTGGATTGACTTGAGATGATTTGGGAGAAGATATGGTGTGAGAGAAGATATGGTGTTGTATATTGAGTGTATCTGGTCCTGTTTCAGTATCGAGAGGGTTTGGAAAGTTTTGATAACTCAAAACCGCGTGGAGAAGAGTCAGGGAGAAGAAATAGACCGAAACTTTTGGTAAAAGAAAACCAAGTTATTCTCGGATTTTTGGGATATCGGGAGTGATTCTCGTGCTTGTGGTGTATAAATAGGCATCTGGGAGGTCAAGAAAAGGAGCACGTACACTTGGAGGAGTTTAGTTGAGAGTTTGGAGAGATTTGGGAAGCTGCAGAGCTGAGAGAAAGAATCACGGAGAAGTTTCTTTGCCGGTGCAGGGAAGAAGAAGACGAAGAACAAAATCAGTCGAAGAAAGTCGTTGGAAACTGCCGCATATACTAGAGTGTTCAACACCTTGCTAGCAACTGCCGAATAGTGATTCCTGTTTTATATCATTTTCTTGTTTTTCTCTCCATTATAAACACCCTTTGAGCATCAATGAATTATTTTGATCTCTATTTTATAAATTTATGTAATATTTTTATATGATTAATTGCATGGAAAAAAAATAAATTAAATGGTTTTTATTAATCAAATGTGTTTTCTCTTGATAACACATGTTTAGTTTTAGACTCTTGATGCGTTATACTTGTGACTAACATTTGATATTTTGGAAACATGTTTTTGGCAATAATTTAGAATCAAACCAACTGTTTAAATTGCAAAATTTAAATAAATATTGAATCACATAAGTATTGATGAATGGTGGAATCCTAACCCCTGTTTCTCCATAATATTCACATCACCTTGTTATATAATTTTGCTACATTTCTAAGTTTTATTTAAGTCTAAAAATCCATTTCCTTCACAAGTATGAAATGAATCACTTATTTACCACTATCACTACAACCACATTAAAAAACTTGAATAATTTTCGGCGCCACCGACGCGGATTTGTGTTTAGGTAGAATTTTTTTTTTTAGATTTATTTTTCTTTGTTCTTTATTTACGTTTCTTTGGGTATTTGTCTTTGTATTACAGGCTTGAAGTTGGATACTAAAGACTTGGAATCAAAGCTTAAAGCTAAAAGAGAAGAAAAAAACAAATAATTTTATTTTTTAGGATTTAGTTTTATTTTATTTTTTATTAATTTTATTTTTAGATATTCTTTTTATAATTGTATTAGGAAATATTTGTAATTTTCCTTTTTGTTTTGCACTTTATTTGGACATTTGGACTTATATTTTTAAACCCTACGGAAGGGTTATATAATAAATAAATAAAAGATAAATTGTTTGCAGGGAAGAACGACGATTACGATATCGTCTCGGCCCCCCGGGTTCGCACACTGACACCGGAGTTAATGGCCCGAGTCGACTACAACGGTTCTTCGTCCGTCTGATACGGGAAGTAAGCTTCGAAACACCCGCGAATCCCCTGTCAGCGGGTTTACTGTCTACTTTAAAGTGAATATATTTAGTTGAGATTTGGGTTCATAATCTTTGGTGTGAACAATACTTGTTTCGGATGGAATATGATCCAACTATAATCGGTTTATCCTTGTGGTAGATTTGATTGATTAATTGAGTAGATCGACATTAATACAATTCTTTGCATTAAAAGTATTGATTGCAAAATCTCTAAACGATTACTTCGGTAATTGTTGATTGATAGATCTAAGGACCTGACAAAGGAGTTTATGGGATAAACGGAAGAGCATTTTTTCGAACTCATATCACTTGATTGAAAATAGTTGTTACCGAACAATTTTTTTGTTCCTTTACTGTTTGGAATACAAACCAAAGGAGTTGTTCCAAGTACGTGACTTACTACAAGTCGGAGGCGTGGGAATACAAACGGACCTAGGTGAACTATGCGTTTAGTTTCTTGGTCACAACTATACGAAGTTGGTTTAGATTTTGTATAGCGGCTTAATCCTGAGAGTATTCAATTATTGACAAGGTCCCGAGATTTTTCTGCATTCGTGGTTTCCTCGTTAACAAAATCTTGTCGTGTCTTTTACTTTTCTATTTCCGTAATTATAATTTTTTATTATAATTAGAAGTAAAATACACAAACTTCAATTCCTATTTAATTTTTTAGGTTAAGTCCGAACCTTTTATCAAGTAAACATACTTCGTTGTTGCATTATCTCGATCTTTTATCCATAATCAATCATACAAGTTATCTTTTTGTCGTATTGTCTTGATCTCGTATCTATAGACGATCACATGAAATGTAAACCGATTAGTTGTATTGTCTCGACTCAGTCTATAGATAATCACTTTTGGAGAAAGGACTTATAGGTGGAAAAGCTTTAGATTGAGGTATATTTGGGTACCCTCATCTTTTCACTGGCGTTGAAGGTGAAGAAGTGTGTGGTGAACTTGCAGGTATATTCTGCATGTTTGCTAACACTTTTGGATTGTATTTAGGAAACACTTTCAAAATATGATAACAACTTTCATAATAATTTTTTTTCCCATATTTATGGTGCAAATCAGTTCGACACTTTCGTTTGACATCAACATCAACAAGACCGCTCGCTTGACAACGAGCAGCTTGCTATAGAGCAGCTTCATACAAGGAAACTTGGGCGTTGATTATAACGAAGCGACCGGGCATCCATTTGCATCACGATCGTTGATGTTCATAGTTTCTTCACGAAATTCAGCAAATATGTTATCCCATAACTTGGTAGATTGTTGTTGGGCACCATCGACACTATCTTGTATAAAGAACACATTGTTTCTGCAAATGATTTCATCTTCGGCTAAGGTAAAATTTTGCACACCTAATTTTCTTATTTTTATTAGATTGAGTATTAGATTGAGACATATTAAAGAAATTATACAATACGAGTGAATGAAAAAGTTGGACGAAATTTGTTTTAGATTAACAAATGTAAAGAGTAGAAAAGAGAAGGTGTGAGTTAAAATGGAAGAGGAATTTAGTATTTATAAGGGGAAAATTTGTGACTGTTGGATCAGATTATACGTAACGGTGTAGACTAGACCGACCGATCTTATAAAATCCGCTGACAGTGTACTAAACACCGAGCGGTGTAATCTTGACCGAGAGGACTCCTGCAAATTGAAATGTGAAATGAACAAGCCGAGTATGAAATGGCTAGGTTCTAAATATACCCTTGATGCAAACTTCTTAACATAATTTGCATATCTGATGTAACTAATTTATGTTATCATATCATGTAAGCCTCATTCTATAAAACATGAATCTTTCCAGAACACTAAATTATGGTTGTAAAGAAATAATAGCATATATAAACTTTTGCCTACAATAAAAAAATATAGATGTTGTTGCCATGTCATACCACCATGCAGACTATTTGGAGGCTTATGGACAAAGAATACTCAATTTCATTGGGAGTAAACTTCCCATCTTTAATTCTGTTTGCAACTTGACCCACAAGATAACCGAAGAAAAGCACAAAGCATTTGATACAGTTAACAAAAGAAAATCAACATCACACATAAAATCCAAAAGCTATCAAAATGAAATCCACAAATAAAATCCAGAGTATCCCGGTACCTAGAAATCAAGAGAGTTGAATCAATTTTTAATCTTAAGAGATAAACAAAAAATTATTCGTGAGATCTTGAAAGTGTTTCCCAATCATTCTTGCGTGACAAAAATAAAATGCAAGCGACATATCATAAGGTTCCCCACCACAGGATGAACGCCTGCCTGCTATTTAGAAATGAATAGTTTCCAATAGCTCGTTCACATGATTACCCATTTGTTGAGTCCATAAAGTTTGAGAACAAAGTAAACCAAGGGAAAGAAAATGAAACAACGAGAAATCTTACTCATGGTGCTACATCCGCTCCAAAACAATAATGTATATGTTTTTGTTGGTGCTAACTCGTTTAACCCTTTGATGTTTCTGCAGTTTGAGCTCCAACTTTATTTGATTGCTCCACAACCTAAGCATAGGTCACACAGTCAAGACAAAGTAAACCTGTGATACCCAAGTGCCAAGAAAAAGAAAAGCATCCAACTGAATTTGTACCTGTTTCTACAGTAGTCAGTAGTGACAAAGTAAACTTGTGATACCCAAGTGTTAAGAAAGAGAAAAGCATCAAACTGAATTCACGCTTATTTTGAACGAAAACATGATCATTTTTATTCATACGACCAGCATCAATAAGCTTTTAAAATAAAGTTTGAGAACAAAGCAAATTCAATTTGATACTTTTCTTTGTTCGGATTGGTAGAATCTGCTACGAATACAAAATCAGTGATATCATTGTTAAGTTTTTAGTTGTTGTAGGAATCTTTCGTATCAAATGAATATAACATCTATTTTTCCTAATCAATCTTTATTACCTCTATTTCTATCAACCTGTTAGAACTCCTGCAGAAAAAAAATATTCGCATTGCCAATTAAGACTCACATGAACAAACAACAAACACCAATCAGAAAACAAAAAAAAATAAATTGAAAATACAAACGCTGATCACATCTACATTGTAATATCCTAAAATCATAAAATCTTAACTCTAAGAAAAGAACAAAGAAAATCAAGTCATTCCCGGAGCAAAATCTCAAACGATTGAGGCTTCACTTGTGCGCTTATATTCAGAGTGATATCAATAATTTATAAAATTACATTTTCTTTTTTTTATGTATCCCAACAAAATACAAAAGTATTATTCTGTTTCCATCTAAATCATAACAATAATAATATCTATTGGATTTTTTACCTTATCAAAGGGAAGCATTTACGACGCATTATCAATGTTAAAGATTTTTTTACCTTAATTAATTTGAACATCTGGCCTAAACAATTTTGGTATATCTTAAGATGAAATTATTATTTATCCGTATATTTTTATGCTAAAAATGATCCACAAAATATAAATCAGTTTTTTCTTCTTATATTTAATGAATTTTTTACCTTAATAATCATGGATTAGGTTTTTTAAGATGATATTAATAATTATTCATAGAATTTTTTACTTTAAAAACGATCCAAGAAATATAAATATGATTTTTACTATGATCTTTTGGATTCTTATTATAAATATACTCAAAATTAATATAGTATTTTGGTGGAGATCAGGTAATCGAGTGTATTTTTATGATTTTTTATCATAAATGTCCGAAATAAATATATTATTATGAAAATATGTTGAATTGATTTTATTTACTTTTTAGTCATAAATGCCAGGTATTAATATAATATTTTCCTTAATTTTCTGGATTTTTTATAATAAATACATGAAATTATGAAAGATTCAAAAAATATAATCTTATTATTTTATTTCATAGATTGCGACAATCCATGACGCACATTCATTGTGCATCACCTCCACCACCACCATCTCTTTCTACTATGTAAAATGACCTATTCCGTAATCAAACAACTACAATTTTATAGGTTTCATTAGCACTGCATTAAAAAAACAAGTTAAGCCAACAAAAACCATTTTCTTTCAAGGTTTCTGCCAACATAATGATACTACAGTAGAAGATTGAATTGATAATGAAATTGAAGGCATAGTTTTCATTAAGGTACATGGTTCAGTGTCAGATACCAAACTGCTTCTGTTGTTACTATTTAAACAACTTAAAACAAACTCCATGAAATCTATCAAGCATAGATGAATTAAAAAAATTAATGAACGATGAAATTCAAATCAAATCCATGGGTAATTGAGATGATGACTCGCTGATACCGAATCTCAAATCAGTTTTTGATCTCAGCTAGAAATTGAGAGTTAGGACGAGCTAGACGAAGAACAAATTTGAAATTTTTATTCATAATTATTCATTTTTTATTTCCGATCAAATAAAATCTCTCAATTACAGCATCATGACAAAGAGAAGATGATACTTATCTGTATACTTAAATCGCTATTGAATTAGTGCCGAATTTGCAGATCAGTTAATTGAAGATTGATTCTAGGATTGTAATTTCTGCTGCAACTGTTGCTCCTCCTTCCCCTGGTGTCTTTATCGTCGCCATCGATGAAAACACTTTTGGATTTTTCCTTTATCAGGGAATAAACCAGGAACAAATGGTTACAACAACAACAACATAATCATGCGATGAAAATTGAAGAAACGTTAAAATTAATCGATTCAAACCTCAATTTAATCAAACCTGAAAAGCAAAATCGATTGTCTCTGCTCAAATATGTTTAAAATCCTAAATTCTGTTTCAGTTTCTGTAAGAATTGGAGAGAGAAAATGAAATTAGAAATGAAAATATTTAATGAGTTTCCTGTGATATAAATAGAAAAGGGTAGAGTTATTAAAATATGGACCAGATCCGAAGATAAGTTTATATTTTGAACTTAGTAATAGGATTTTCCTAAAATATGGAGTTGACAATGAAAAATCCAGTCGGGAGGGTTTCCTTGTATATGACCCACGGGTTCGGAATAGTTTTCACTTTAATGGATCCTTCGGGTTACTCAAATTCATTTAGGGTTTGTAGGGGGTCCTGATTTTGTTCAAATTGTAATGATAAACCTTAAATGGGAGTATTCTTTCTTAGGGTTCCGTTCAGATTGAAGATCCGAACACGAATTTCTGAAGATTTGTCACCATTGGTATCTCTTTTTACCGAAGATTCGAACACGAATTACCGGGTTTCGTTAGCACGCTTATCTTGACTTGAATTCTTCGGTAAATTCTTTTATTGATTTGTGTGGTTTATTTGGATCTGATTTGATTCTCCAATTTCTGTCTAATTGCAGTCTATTTCAGATTTCTTCTGTTGTCTTAGCTATCTATTTTGGATCTGATTTGATTCTTATTTACTTCGCATCAGGACGGAGGAACGCTTCATGTCAAACTTTCGGAAGGACTCAGCTGAGGATTGCAGCTTAGATTTACAACCTGTAATTAAGTACAGACAAAATGGTGTTGTCTTGTTACACATCTATTGTATTTCTGATGTGTTGGTATGCTTTTAATATTGGGTTTTTGGGTGTGACAAGGTATTGACTGTTCGAATCTGGGTCAATACAGAAGAACACCACCAAGCTGGTTGGAACTTTTCTTCTCCTGATGTAAGTAAAATAAATCAAGCCCCTTTAGTTTGATGTATCATTTTTTTTT
>NW_020623490.1:0-415 GCF_003573695.1 Papaver somniferum
AAACAGTGAAGAACGAAGAACAGACTTGCAAAGACAGTCGTTTTCCAACAGTGACAACGACACTCAGTCGTGGGTCGTATATCTACAGTGGTTGCAACACATAGTGACAATCGTAGAAGCTACAACGTCAGTAACAGTTTATTGTTGTATCTGTAACAATTATAACTGTTACAAAAGCCATGTTTTATACCTTTTCTCCTTGTAAACACCTTTTTGAGCAATGAAATATTATTTTGAGAGTGTTTTCACCATGTGGAGCTAAACCCCAACACTGGGTCGACGGAGGAAGCCGGACTTCATACTTGGGTGAATTTATTTTATTTTCTATTTGACTTTTGCACTTAATTAAAATAGAATTATGATTTGAAAAAATTAGTTATTATTTTATTAGATGGGTCATGCTTGCTTAGATGTT
>NW_020623491.1:0-1518 GCF_003573695.1 Papaver somniferum
ATTTATTAAATAAATAATAACAGTAAGAAATAAAAATAAAATAAAGTGAATTTATTTACAAGATTTACACCGACTACGATAATATTTAGAGACTAATTAATCTTAATAAATTAATATTTAGTTAATCCAGCACTGGAGAATAGTAAGGTTGGTAATTCTGATGTGTTCGGGTGATACTTGTTACGTAGGTAGGATTGTCAGGAGTCATGAACCTAGACAGGGCAACTGCATTCTTGTATCGCTAGGCATTGAAGGGAGACTTGTTTCTTTTAGTGGACTAATAGATCCCAAATTTTACTTGGAAACTTATTTATAGAATAATTTCTCTCGCAATTATAACTAGTAACTCATTGAAATGGAAATTAGTATTTTGAACCTAGAGCCACACATTTTAGTTGTAGAAGTCGTATATGTTTGTGCTTTATTTCTTATTGTTTGCGCTTAGATAGGAAATAAGATTATTCTTTAAGGTGGAGAGTTTTTGAAGACCAGAAGGACATGGTTTGATTTTCGAGGACGGAAATGAATAAGGTGGGGAGAATGTAAAGACCCTCAAGCTCGTCAATGCGAATGGACTGGTCTAGCAATGTTCAAGGGAGGAATTAACGACTAATGACTCGCTTAATTAGAGATGAACCTTAATTATAATAAATTAATCTAACAACGATTTAGATACAATACTAATATCATTGAATTGGTCTCGAAAATTTATATGAAATGGACAACTCGCATGCGTCATTCGGACACCAGATAAAGATAACCCTACTGGTTTCACGTGTCAAAGTGAGTGGGTGTCTCATCACCTTGGTCGGCCTTATCTTCAGATAGATAAGATAACTCTCGTTTCTCTTAATTATTTTTCTTCTTTCTTTCTTATTTCTCCTTCCTTCTTCGTTTTTCGTTCTTCTTTTCTACGAATTCGAGAGATCAATTGAGAGATTTATGAACAGTATAGGGTGGAACAGATTATGGCTAGCTCTTAGTGATGTTGTTGTTGTTCGTTGCTGATCCAGACTCGAAGGAGAAAGTGAAATAGAAGTTAGGGTTTCTGAAAAATTATTTGGAGTTCAATTAGGTGATGATTAAGAGGAGTTTTGGGTTCATCAGAGATGAAGAATGAAAGGGGTATTGTTTGATTAAGGCTATCGATATGTTTTGGTGGTGAGTTAAGGAATTATGGTTTTATAAAAAAAACTCAGAGAAGATTCAAAAGAGGGAATTGTTGTTCTAGGAGGATGATTGGAGTTGGGTATTAAGTAATTGAGTAAATTAGGCTGGAATTGTATGTGAAATCTTATCTCAAATGATGATATGGATGGTGGTGATTAAGTTCAAGATTTGAAGACATCGATTATAAGGTTTTGGTAGAAATAAATTGGGGGAAGAGCAATTCAGTGGATGATGGTATTGGGTAAGCTTTTGATTGCTTTAATTTTGGTATTTGAAGGATATATTATTGAATTGTTGAAGTTATAAGAATTGGAATGATTTTACTGAGGTTGAATTATATATTTGGTG
>NW_020623492.1:0-515 GCF_003573695.1 Papaver somniferum
TAGAGGAAAGTTATGTGGACAGTTTGTTGAAACGGAAATAAAATAATTGGGATTGTGTAAGTGCTTGATAATTATTCTAGAAATACACACTCAAGTTTGATTATAACATTGAAGGACATAGAGGAAACTGGTGATAATTTGATGGTTCAGAATAACTGGCGTGCAACCTAGAAGGCTAAGCAATTCCAGTATAGATTTGAAATATGCAATTAAATAACAAACAATTCTAAGTGTTTGACCCTGGTCTAGGTCAAAACAGCAACTGATCAGTAAAAGCATTATCATACTCATGTTTTGCAGGAAAGTAATGAGATAGTGCAGTGTTTAGCGAAGGAAGGTAGCAATGTACATTCTTCATATGTGAAAGGTTCCTACACATGTGAAGGACTGCATCAATAAAAGTTTTATGAGATGGACCAATCATCTCTGGTATATGTTCAAGAGGTGCAAATGAGGTTCAATGTTTACAAATGTAAACATTTACATTTACAGTCAAGACTGATGTCAAAAAAAAA
>NW_020623493.1:0-1190 GCF_003573695.1 Papaver somniferum
CTCGTCCTTTTGAATAGGTAAATAATTATTAAAATTATTTGGATTTGAACTATAAATATCATTATAATCATCATCAACATCCTCCTCATCATCATCATCATCACAATATAATTTTTGATATTCACGAATTCTCAAGCTTTGTTCCCAACTACATGGTCTATGTTTATAATATTTCTCATAGATCGTTAGAGGTGATTCCTCAATAAAATTTGGAGTATCCATATATCGCTGCCCACGCATATATTCACCAAGAGTCATTTCCGAAGACGTCTCTTGATAACGAGAATTTCTAGACATATATTCTCGTAACGTCATCTCAGGTGGCATCTCCTGAAAAGGATTCATCACGGAGGAAACACAAACTACAGAGGAATTCTACACAATCACAAACAAGGCTGACTCGAACAAATCAAACCTATAAATTCTAGCAAACAAAAAGCATGATGGATCCACTTAGATTGTTTCTAGACCAGCTTCTATATTTCGAAAGGGAATTCGTTGCAATTTGAGCAAACCCCTCTGGAATCAATCCGAGTCAAAGTAAGTTGAATAGAGACGAGGTAAGCTTAGTAGAGCTTTGATACCCAAGGCCTCACCGCATTAGAAGGCGGCACAGTCACGCATTCAACTCACAGAAACCATCATGAACTTTGAAGTGTGCTTAAAGAGCAACCAATATTTTTCGAACGAGTTTCCTATTAAGCTCGTTACCCTATAGGTCTCGTTCTAGTCAAAATTTTAGGCTTAGGATCGCGTTTGGTTTCGTTTTCCTAAGGCGGGCAAGAAGAGAACAGTGATGAAATCCGAACCCTTATCTTGTATTGGCCAGGCCTTGCCCTTTACTAGGAATTTAAAACAGCCGTATTCAAGTCCTCAGCATATATTCACCTTAAGGAAAACAGTAAACCCGCTTGCAGGAGATTCGCGGGTGTTTAGAAGTTTACCTCCCGTACCAGACGGGCGAAGAACCGCTGTAGTCGACTCGGGCCACTGACTCCGGTGTCAGTGTGCGAACCCGAGGGGCCGAGACGATATAGTAATCGTCGTCCTTCCCTGCAAACAGTTTGTATTTAGTTTTTTTTTTTAATTTATAACCCTTCCGTAGGGTTTTAAAAATAATGTCCAATGTTCAATGTCCGAAAAAAAAATGTCCAAAAATAAAAAATTTAATTTCAGTTTCTAAAAAAAAA
>NW_020623494.1:0-772 GCF_003573695.1 Papaver somniferum
AGTGAGACGAAGATGTTTGTGACTTCTTTATCTTGCCTATCGGAGAACTCTCACGATCTCAATCCAATCAATCGATTGTACTCGTACGATAGAAGATGCAAGATCAGATCACACAACTACGATAAAAGTAGTATCGGTCTGGCTTCACAATCCCAATGAAGTCTTTAAGTCGTTAACCTGATTTAGAGAAGAAAATCAAAGGTTAATGGAGATCGACTCTAGCGAGAGCACTAGTAGCACACAGACGTTTGGGGATTAGATTTTCTCAATGCTAGATGTTTCCTTTATATAGCCTTCAAATCAGGGTTTTGCCTTAGGTACAAAGCAATCCTTATTCAACGTTAGATGAAAACCTGATTTAGATTCAAGCTAATATTTCTCAACAATTAGATCGAAAACTTAGCTTGTCACACACACTTGGGTAAACGTTTACTGGGTTCGTGGAAACCATTCCCAAACGTGTACGTCCATGTTGGTTCAACATAGTAACCCAAAAGGTCAACCATATGAGCATTTCATATTAACCTTGTTCTTCTTCACTATAACTAGTTCAATTGTCTCAAATGAACTAGTTAAAGAGTTGTTCAATCGCTATGAGATCTTATGTAACTACACAAGACACAATTAAAACAAGGATGATTCGATTCGATTGAATCGGCTCATGAACATTATAGCCACGGTTTGCATAAAGCATTCCTTAGTAATTTAATGTTTCTTGTTCAGAGCACATCTTTAGATCATAACCTCTTAAGTTCACAAACAAGTTCGCAGA
>NW_020623495.1:0-646 GCF_003573695.1 Papaver somniferum
GGTAACTAGGGCAGACAATTATAACTAAGAAGATTGGTCCATTAAATATGCTGATGCCAAGTTTGATATAACGAAAAAGATTGGTCCATTGAAACGAAGAAGTGACTTTAATATACATAGGACTACCCTTATTTAGTGCCCATAAAGTGCTTCTATCCTAGAGAAAGGTTGTCACTGAAGTGCATGATCCTGATACATTAAACTATATTTCTCAATCCATCTCATTATTGTACCTTGCTAAGAGTTCAGATCACCTTTCGGAGTTCTCTGTTTGAAAATGATTTTAAGAGAAAAACAAATGCACTAAGTAACAAATCGAGACCCGCCTTAATTTATATTCCTAATCAAATACCATCAATTCAACATGTTTAGACTAAACAATTGCAGCCATTTGTCTAAACCATCAACTTTATTTGATGAAAAAGATAAAAGAAAAATTAATGAGAAATCAACAATAATGGACCACAGTTCATATCAGTATAGAAAAGAAGGTTTACCGGAATGGTGATCACTATCCGTTGGTATTAAATCATGAATCACCACCAGCAGAACACGCGAAGTGCCTTTGTAGAGGACGTGAACCTGCACATGTGAAAAGCATTCACCAAACAATTACTTATCGTTTTTAAAGGAAACCAATACAATT
>NW_020623496.1:0-367 GCF_003573695.1 Papaver somniferum
TTTGCTCAATTTCAGGTTGATATGAATTTATCATAAATTGCTTAGTAATTACATGTAATCTGCCTAATTTCTATAATGTAATTGTAAATTCAATAAGTTTTGTTTTAACCGTTGGTTTACTATGAAATTTTAATATGTTTTACATTATGGTGTCAGAAATGTGAACTAAATTTTTTAGGTTAATCTGATAAAGGTATCACTATGAAACATATGATGTTATATGGATGTAGTTAGCTTGTTTGTATAAATGCTTGAAATAAATTCATGTTGTTATGCCATGGTTGTTTGTGTTTCATGTGAAAATGTTTTATAAAAGGAAATGAGTTCATGTTTTTCCGTTATATGGAATATTGTTTCATGCTAATAG
>NW_020623497.1:0-1212 GCF_003573695.1 Papaver somniferum
TCATTTTTGATATCAATATCAAAACCGAAACTACAAAGTAATTATGTTTTGATATGCTATCATGGAAATGATTTTCGAAGCAATTTTCCCAAATAGTTTAGAAAACCAAAAAACAACTAAGCATATTAGTTCATTTGCTAAACCTATTGTACAAATACAATCGCTTCATTTGATAAGACCAAAATAAATATAACTCTATTTTTCTTATCAGGTTCTAATTATCCATATAACTTAGACATTTAGATTTTAAACAAGCCAAATACTAAGTTAGTTAACTAGTATTTCTTATTAAGGCATTCAATTAGAATTGAATAACCGAAACCTCCACTTTGATAAGTCTAACTAAGATCAGAATTAACTTAGTTTCTCTTATCCGGAATCGAATTGGACTAAACAACTCATCCTGTAAACATATTCTTTTGTCAAGCCATAAATAATTCATACAAACCAAAACAAATCAACTTTCATAATTATTCATCTCAACCAGAAGCAATTAAAACAACATAAACATTAAAGTACTGCAATTGCACCGTAAATTTTGTAAGCCTAAACAATTGATACCACACAACAAAGTAAGATAACAATAGTTTTTATTAACCGGAACCTATTTAATCACACACACACATCCATATACACATAATGGAATAAAAACATCAATTGTACCGAAATTTTGTTAAGCAAAAGCAAAAACATATAAGCAATAACATTAGGCTTTTCTTAAACAGGAAAACAATTAACTAACAAGATTGTTACCTCAATTTCGCATCCAACTTCTCCAATATGATCACATCTTCTTCTTCCAGGGAGAATTGATATCGAAATACCATTATGTTGTCATCCTTATGAAAAACAAAAGAATAACAACAACCAACCTTTACCAACGAAAGGTTGAAAATACATTTTTAACTTATTGCAAGCAAAAGTTGAAAACCAGTGAAACACATATGCTTTTATGCTAAACCAAACGATTCAGCATATTATGAATTTTTCACATATTGTTTCTATCAGAACCCCTCATCATCCTTTGATAAAGCCTACTAACATGAGATAGAACTTAATCCCGTCAAATCAAAAAGTCACCCAAACAATAAGGGTTCACAACATATTATAAGATTGAATATCAAGGTAATAAAAACGAAATCAAACATCTCATAAACATACACAAGCAATAAATAAAACATTATAGCACATGCTATGTAAATTAAAAACTAT
>NW_020623498.1:0-312 GCF_003573695.1 Papaver somniferum
CTAGTTAACACAGCATCATCTCACAGAAAGCCAGCTAATTTCAAGTCCTCTGAGCTTACACAAAACAATTGAACCAGAAGACTACCAACATATTTCCTTTAACCCAAAACCCTATATGCCTTGTCCATCACATTAACCAGAAGTCCCCTGAGCTTATGTAAAAGTCAACTACAATGGTTTGTATAGAACTAAATTCCTTAAGAAAAGCAAACAAAATCTCACATTTACCCCAAGAAAAGCAAACATAGTGAAGACAGATTAAGAAAAGCAAACAAAAGAGTAAGGAAACCCAAATGTAGGAAAGTTGTATAC
>NW_020623499.1:0-753 GCF_003573695.1 Papaver somniferum
CTCTTCTTCTGTGAACAACTCACAGAGATTGTTCCTCACAAGGCGGAATTCTTCAATATTAGCTACTTCCTCAATTTTATCTTCTTTTCTACATTTGGCGTCTTTTCAGTTGGCAAATGCTCGAGTAGAAGAAGAAACACCTCAGTGCCAAGAAGAACGAGTCGTTCAGGTATTCGAAGAGGCTTCTGCTTCGGTGGTTTTTATTAAGGACCTTGAATTAGCTAAGACCTCGTCAGGCAGAAGCACAAATAATGAAGAAGTTCTTACGAAAGAAGAAGAGGAAACTGCGAAAGTCGAAGGGACTGGTTCTGGTTTCATATGGGATAAAAGTGGACACAAAGTGACCAATTATCATGTCATAGCTAAGTTGGCAACTGATACGACTGGACTTCAGCGTTGCAAGGTATTTCTTGAAAATGCACACAGGGAAAAGTTCTCCAAGGAAGGCAAACTTGTTGGTTTTGATCCCACGTATGATTTGGCGGTTTTAAAGATCGATGTCGCAGAAGGAAATTTCGATCTCAAACCTGCTCTTCTTGGTACCTCTGGTGATTTATGTCGTATCACCAGAGGTACCAAGAAGAGCAGGTACCAAAGTTCAGTATCCTTCTGTCATCTGTTTTAAGAGATTCCCAACATATCATAAGATTCCCGTTCTTGGAAATCCGCACTTTTCCAAATCCAAAAAACAGATGGAATTCTAGGATTTATCCTTGGGGCAAATACTTTTATGCATACCTCCTCTGGCTGATC
>NW_020623500.1:0-1098 GCF_003573695.1 Papaver somniferum
TGTGAAACAAAATGAGCTACCCCCAAACCTGGATTTTTCAACAGATAAAATTTTGGATACAAAATCTCGCAGTTTTGGGGGTTCATCATGTACAAGGTCTAACTCAAAGTGAACTGTGCTAGGGACGGGCAAATATGTTAATTCCAACTGTGGTTCCTCAAATGTATTATACTTAGAAGCAAAATAGTCCAAGAGGACTTGGGAAGCACACAGTTCCAAACCTAGATTAGGGACTCTCAGAAAAGTCGGTTTGACAATATCGGTACAAACCAAATCTAGGTTGGGTGGAAGGCCATTAGATTGTGACTCATGCAAGAAAGTGACATCTAAGTGTCTCACATGCATGAGATCAAGATTATCAATATTATCAGTCACATCAGCATTATCTAAGTCACACTCAAGATGTGTAGCATGCTCATCATCACAAAAAATTTGCACAAGTCCTAATTCAGAATCATGATAATCCGATATATTCAAATTATCATCAACAGAAGCAATATATTGTGGCTTATGTATGGAATCAGACACATCAACTATGTTTTCATGCATAGGATCATTAGTGTCAACAGAAGATTTACCTAAGTCATGCTCTTCACAGGATAATTGCACAATATCTAAATCAGTATCAACATCACATGCATATGGAATACTAGAAAAAATATCATTCATGAAGGTCGGGGCAGAAAAGCCTAATGTATTTGAAACCAAAGGTTCCACAACATTTTCAGCATAGACATGTTCTTCTAACATAACATTATCATCATCATCATCATCATAGTAATATGCATACTTGTCCCTATTAGCAGTTGTGGTGTCATTAGTCAACTCATGTTCCTCTAGATTAGGTTCATATTCAATATCATACACATGGGAAGGACTAAACATGCTATTTTCAAAGTTCAGTTCATTATCACCTATATCATGTGACAGTGTCTCAGTTTCCCTAATGGATTCCCATTGACGGGTTTTCTCCGCAATCTCAGCTAAAAATTTCCATGCATCATCCACAGTTTTATCAAGAAATTCACCATTACACATACACTCAACCATGGCTCGAGATTTAAAGTCTAGTCCCTCATAGAGGATGACGACAAGTCT
>NW_020623501.1:0-3985 GCF_003573695.1 Papaver somniferum
AGTATGAAAATATTTGGTGTTGTTATCAATATCTTTGATAAAATTATATCTAGACTTTTTCTTGTTGAACTCATGATGTATATGATGCCATTTTTGAAGTTCTTCATTAATTTGAAAAGCTTTAGAAGTATTTTCTTGAGAATAAGGAAGATCTTGAACATCTAATAGTTGTTGCTGAAGAGAATCTACATTGAGATTGATATCCCAAAAATGAAGTTTATTCCATTGGAGAGAATAATCCTAGTCAGTTGCAGTCTTTTGGTAAGTTTGAAAGCAGCAGATCCATGAACATGTGTACCCCAAGCTTTGGAAATCTCTACAACACATGTTCTATTATTAAGCCAGGTTTGGAAAAACTTGAAAGGTTTCCACAATTTTGGTTAGTTGTAACTTCTGATGAGAATTATAAGACAGTGATCACTTCCCATTTGAGTGAGATGAAGAAGTTTAGAATTGTTCAAGCATGTGTGCCAGCCAGCATTAACTAGTGCCATATCTATTCTCGATATTCTTTTACCTGTACCCAAATTATTTCTAGTCCAAGTATTCTCATAACCCGAACCAAAATCTTCTAAACCGATATCTTGAATAATAAAGTTCACCCAGCCATCACGAGAAGAAGAAGAAGAAGAAGCACCAGAAGAATCCAAAGATGAATATTAAGATCTCCTAATAGGCAACACCAAGGACTAACAATATTCTTACCTTTCTCATTGATAAATTCCCACTGCTCTTTCTTTTTGTTACCTTTTTCAAAACCATACATACAAGGTAAGAGCAACTCTGGTTGGATGGGATCATCTTGAATAAGGAGATGGATCATATTATTTTCACCACTGAGGAATTCACAAGAAACCTCATTTTTCCACATAATAACTAAGCCTCCAGACAAACCAACTGAAGAAAAGTATTTAACATTTGGGAAGTAATAGGCAGCAACTTTTGGCTTCACTAAATTTAGCTTCACAGAGGAAAATGATTTCAGGGTTTGAGTTTTGATAATATCTTTTAGGTGATCCCTAGTATTGATGTTTTTAAGACCTTGAACATTCCAGGAAACTATCTTCATGCTGAAAATATGAAAATAAACTAGAAACCACAGAAGAATTAATGAAGTAATATTTGGCAAAACAGGAGCTAAAGATGATGGTTATAAAGACACGTCAATTATAGAAAGACCGAAGCAAAAAGAGAGAAAATAAAATAGAAAAATATAAAGAAAGAAAAAGATACAATGAAAAAATTACCTGAGTCTCCTTGTGTGCAGCTTTAGTTTATCTTTAGTTGTGTCTTTTTGAGAAGATTGGTTGTCTGCAATTATATCAGTGGAATTGCTAATGGAACTGTCTTTATTACCATTGATGCCTTCAGAAGAGTCTTTAGAGAGTCTACGTCTTTTACCAAGCCTAACATCTTATTTTTTTCAGTATCTCCAGCATTCTTGAGAAGAAATTTCATGTTAATGACTTCACCATCTTTTGGAGGAATGAAACAGTGTTCTTTATAAATTTCTTCTGGGTGGTTTTAGTTGCTGGAGCTGAACTTGTTGCAACTGTTTTCCTTAAGCTATTAGTATTTCCAAACTAATAAGGTTTCTCATGAGCTTTGGCCAAGAATATTTCTGCATCTTTACAAGTAGCTTTGCAATGTTTAATAACATATCACTCACTGCAAATACCTGTTGTCTGCCTTTCATAGAAGAATTTAATCCATCTGCTCACCCCTGCATAAGTTATAGCTTTAACTCCTCCCTTAATCGATTCGATAGTCCTATATTAACACAGACCTTCACTTGAACTCCATTCACGGGAACTGCATCTTTAGGTTGAATCTTAACAACATCCCCCATGATACTGCTAATTTTGGTAACAGCTGTTGTGTTCATATATTCTGGAAGTAAATATTTTAGCTAAATCCAGAAGAGTTGAAAACCCCAGTGTTTTTCAGTGTAGATCATATCAGGAATATCTCCATGTACTGCTATGTCATGCCTCGGCTATGGGCTGTCCCACTTGTTAAGGGAAGACCGAATGTTATTTAGTAAACTTAGTAACAGTAGGCCTGTGAGTGGCATGTACCGGTACTTGAGGTTGTTTTTACCTTATAAGCTTCAATCTTTTGTAATTGCTTTCTCATGAAAATTAGTAATCAAAATATATTTTCTCTCTGAAAACTTCTGTTCTCCCAGTCCATCTCTATCCTTAGAGATCAGAGTTGCTTCCTGAGACCCAATTGTCACGTAGATCGTGATAAATGGTATCAGAGCACTCGATTCCTTGTGACCGAGTGAAAATGGTGAAACATTCTGATGAGTTTAAGCTAAATGAAAAATTTCATGGAAGAATCCATTTGCTGAGTTGAAAGTTGCAATGGAGGATTACACAGCTCTGTTGAAGGACTTTGCAAATTGTATGAGTAAACTGAAAACCGATGAAGATTCACTTGAACCCTCGTCTGAATCTACACTAATAATCAACGTCGATTTGGGATAAATTCTAGTGACTCAAAATTAGTAAGTGATTTCATCCATTCTTCAGTTTCTATAGATTCAAATCTAGCAGGTGAAGGAAATCGTAGATCCACCAAAACTCAATTCTCGAATATGGATGACGTTAGTTTTGAAGTTGAAGTTCAGGAACGCAATGGAAATTCAACGTTTTTGGATTATCAGGAAGGTAAAACTTTCATTCCTTGTACTAATTTTGTGGTGGAATTTCAAGTTAAAGGAGATATAACTCATGAGGTAACTAATTTCAATGCGTTAAGTCCGAATTTTAATGATGAACTTCAGCAATTTGGAGATTTGAAGATTATCACAGTTGGTAACCTTAGTCAAATTACTTCTTATCTTTTCCGATCATTCAAGGTAATATCCAGCTTACTTATATCTCTAATTACTTCTGAGTTTGTTGTATTACCTAGTTTTGATTTTGTACGAGTTGTTAGAGCATTTCTCGGTCGAACTCGCATGCGTTGCTATCTCAAGCATGTTTGTCAATGTTCGTGATCAAAACTATAAGTCTTGATTTAAAGTCTACTATATCTAAGGTCTCGGACTAGGATAGAAAGTGTAGTTGAGCTCAAGAACTCCATGGAAATCATCATACAAGACGAAGGACTACTCAAGGAACTGGTGGATCTTCATCGACTAAAAGGTATGTGGAGACTTGAACTTATCTATCACTCAAAAGTCTATTTATCTCCTATCTTGAGACAAAAGTCGTTTTGCTATATAGACTTAGATTATACACATTTGGTATTTCGAGCCGAGTTTATCTCGCCCATCTATTTCTCGAAATATGTGTTGGTAAGCTTTCGCTTTAGACAAGTTCATCTTTACCTAGTGACGAAAGTCATGTTATGTTTCAATCACTTTGAAAATTGCTCTGACGAAAAATGGTTTGTGAATAAAAACTATATAACGTCCTCTGAGAATGTTTCAATGATTTAAATGAGAGTTTAAATTATATAACCATCGGAGGATATAAGCATTGTTATGGAAACACATATATGTACAAGTCCTTATTCCTTGAACCAAAGTTTGCGAACTTTGTTGATCAAGTGAACAGGAGTAGTGCGTGAGCTAAGTATGCGAACTCAGTCCGCGAACCCAGTCTGCGAACTTGAGTAAGTTATACCTAAAAACGATGCTTGTGAACTTATTCATATTAACTAAGGAATGCAACTGCAATTCGTGGCTATATAGTTCATGAACCGATTCAAGTGAATCAAATCGTTTTTGCTTCAATTGTGTCTTGTGTAGTACATGAGATTTCCTTGCAATTGAACAACTCTCTAACTAGTTCATTTGAGTCATTTGAACTAGTTATGGTGAAGAAGAATATGGTTGATATTAAAGTGATCATATGGCTAACCATTTGGTTAACTATTGTTGAACTAACTAATGTACAAGTTTGGGTACGGTTACACAAGCCTAGAAACGTGCATTTCATTTGTGTATAACAAGCTATGTTTTCGATCTAAC